>NW_023616244.1:0-83163 GCF_013339695.2 Rhipicephalus sanguineus
TGTGCTTGGCGGGAGCTTAGTTGTACCTATGCAATAAAAGAAAGAAAGAAAAGCTTGGCGGTAGCTTAGTGGGCTAAACGCCCGCCAGCCATCGTCGCGGACCAAGAGGTCATGGGTTCGACTCTTGTCAACGGAACTTTTTCTTATAGATCTTTTCTGTGCCGTTGATGGATTTCATTTGCTGACGTATTTCCGTGACGGAAATACGTCATGAAAGTCTTGGTGGACCCCGGCGGAAAACACTTTCGTGTTAAAATACTTGGAGGCACTGCCAAGTCGTAAAGACTTCTTTACAGTTAAATTACAAGGGAAGCAATTCAACCTTTATCTGCCTATTCAAACTGACACTTGGTGAGACAGAAAGATGAAATTTGTTAGCTAGCAAGCTGGGAAGTAGGCATTGATTACTTACGTGCAGCAACAAACATGTATGCGATATTTAAGCAGCGAACTGCCACAGTACTTTTAAGAGTGAAAACATTATTTTTATGATATATTCGGCAGATTTTACGCCTTGTTGGAATCTGTTTCATGCAAATGAGTCAGCGAATAGTGCTATGCTGCATTTTTTGGGCTTTGACTCAAGCGTTGCGAGGTGGATCGACGTATATTTGTAAGTGTAGTAGTTAAGACATTCAAAGGGCTACAACCAAAAAATTCGTTTATTTGGTAATCAACTCGATTCTTTCTACAAGGGAGTGACAGTGGAGGTGTCGAGGTGCAACTTTCAACTTATCTCACGAACCAACTGGGATTGTGGTTGCCGCTGTTGCTGCGGTTGCATGGGATTGGTGGCCTGGGGCCGCTGGGGACGGTTAGTTCACTCGCAACATTGTTTGCGTTGGTTTTCTTGCTGCGGTTAGTCCGTGAATGATACTGAAGGCAGGTTTCCTAGCAACGGTTCAAGTTGCCTTCGGTGTTTTGGATGAACCACGACTGCAGTAACAGCTGTTTTGTTGGTTAGTTTTGTTGTTAAGATTTCGGTTTTTTCGAAGGCAATCTTATAGTCGGCATCTGCCTAGTGTTCCATTGTCTTGAAAACGTCCTGACGTCGTTTTTTGTGCTGTTTAATTCTTTCTGTCATTTTTTTTGTTTCGCCAATGTATGCGGCCTGGCCGTCAGAAACTTGATTTTTAGACGACGCCTTGCGCTCTCAGCCTTGGTGGAAGATCCTTGGGTTTCGGTAGAAGGAGACTTATTGTGTAACTTGGTTTGTGCGCGACCGTTATGCCTATATATGCCTACCTATCTTAGGCATAACGGTCGTAGACAAACCAACCAACAAAATCAATCTCCTTCTACCAAAACCCAAGGATCTTCCACTGAAATGTTTATTCCGAAAAGTGGTTTCGAAACGTTGGGGAAAAACTCACTTTTTGTTGTAGCTCTTTGAAAGTCTTCATGAATTACCCCAACCAGGCAGTCAAATCTGTCAAATCTTCAGCTTTTAGGTGTTGTAGTTGTCTGGACATGGTGTGCTTACCAGTCCCGCCGACCACACTGGCTTTTAACGGGTAACTTATGGTCTGACGTAACGTCAGCACTCACGCTAGAGCACGCACGTCAGCATTACGGAAAGAAATTGCACTTTACGATGCCATGACATGAATATCATACGCAACTTCCATAGAACAGTCCTGCGGGATCGAGCAGCGCTTGAATATAGCTTCCTGAATCATAGGAATACGAATGTAATGTTTAGTAATAAGACTGCTATAAAGGGGGAGCCAACACTGGAACACAGACGTTAACCTGACATGACGCCTGTATCATATGAGTACATATGTACTGTTTTTTTTCTATATGGAATTAGATAGTCAGCAACACAGCCACAATTGACGTTTCACCGACATTACGTATGCATAGGGTGTTTCTCCAAAGCAGTTTCTGGACCTGCCGTGGCTCTGTGGTAGAAAAGCTGATTGCCACACAGAATGCTTGGGGTTGATTCGTGCTGCGATTCTAATGTTTATTCGTTGCATTCTTCGGGTGATCGCTGTTGATGTTCGTTTTTCTTAACGCTCTCGCATCTCAATTACCGATGTCTGTTCTCGCTGTTCCTGGGTCGATAGAAACTGTCAATCACCTGTGGCGCGCATACCCGTGTACCACGGACCGTGGTAAACGGGCATGTGCCACAGGTGATTCACAGTTTATACTAGCGACAGCGAGAATATATTTTGAAACTACGCGAGAAATTTAAAAGGCACGTGTTGAAGAAAATCTTTTGCCGACGTCGGCAGCGTTGCCGATGAGCGAAAACTCACTATGGAAACAAAGGAAATTCATGGTTCGAGCCGGAATCAAACCCACACATTCTTCATGGCTGTCAAGTGTTCTGCCACACAGCCATGTCAATTGAGAAGCGTTATGCCGTGGCCACTCCAATAGGGATTCGAGCGTTGGCTATCCATTCTTAGAGTAATGTAATAAGTAGAGGCCGGATTTTGAGGCATTAAAAATCTCGTTTTAGGCGCCAAAATAGGCAGGAAAACAATATTTTTGTTGTCCAATATTTTAAATATAGAGACAATAAATTTCACGTAAATGCAAACAATTTCAAACAAAGACGTGCGCAACCTTTATCTACGACAGGGAAACAAAAATGTTATTGCTTCAGATTGCGGAAGGGCGCCAACAGTTGAAAATAACCGTGCTTTGTCCGCACGGTTCGCAGAACACGGTCTTTTCCGTGTTCTGCACGGTGAGTCAAGTGTCCACTGCCGAATTAACACACTCCGGGGTGTCTCATCGGCATGACTGAGAAGGGCAGAGCAGGACCACAAGGGAGGTATTCACCCTATTGGCTGGGTGAAACCGCATAGAGTCCATTTCTCCCCTGGCAGTGAACCACTGGCGCTGCCAGGCGGGGGGGGGGGGTCAACCCCCCTCCCAAAACTTTTGTTTTGCACGCGTATATATACACGCACACATACAAACGCACGCAAAAACATGCCTATAGTTGAACCCCCCCCCCCTCCGAGAAGCTTTCTGGCTATCCTTATCAAAGAACATGCAGCCTGTATGTCACATAGGTAGAAGAGAAAGCAAACCATTAGATATACAAAATAAATTTGGAAATAGTAAAGACGCATTCTTTGCAGACACGGCTATATACAAGTACAGGCACGGCTTCACAGCCGTCGTAATTGATCCCGAAATGAAGTTCAAAACCTCTGTTACGGCAAGCACAGCAAAAATTAAGACTGCAGAGGAGATAGTTATTGCGCTAGCCGTATCCCAGACAGAAGCGGACGTAGTAGTCAGCGAGTCTCAGGTGACCTTACGAAATTTCGCCAGCGGCCGAATCTCCCACGAAGCACTACGAACCCTGATGGCAGGCAATAAAAGTAAAGAACGAAATGTTTACTTATTATGAACGCACGCTCACACATCCCCCTCACCAGGAGAAAGCAATAATAATAGGACGGATTGCGACGTGGCTCTAAGGTTACAGACCGAGTCACGGCCGATAGTACATCGGCACCTCAGTGTCTCCAAGAACGAGGATGGAGAGGAGTGGGAGTGGGAGGATCGCACGACGAGACCTAATGACATCACAGAACATTACAAATTGCAAAGGTTTGTTTTTTACCACCTCAACAAAAGTTAAGCAAAAAAATTACACCATGTCCCACTAAAGGCGACCATGTGTGGATGCGAAGCAGTGGGGAGATGGTTCGCTTCAGCGGGAGATGGTGTAAATTTTGTTAGGAGCTGGCTCGCCAGGTTCTTAAGTTGGGGGCAAGTCCGGTGCCGTAATCTGCATCCATCCATTCAAAGCGTCGTGGAACGCGAAGAGGAACGCTACGCACGTCGTATCTTCCCTCTAGCCTGGCCATTAATTCTCACAGGGTGCGCGGGGAACGCGGTCGACAGGCGCGCGAGAGGGGGGAGCGTAGGAGAGGAGAGAGAGCGGGAGGGGACGCGCATGCGCTGGCGCTCATAGCGGCGTTGCGTGGAAAGAATGAGGCGCGCGAGAGGAGGAGCGTAGGAGGGCGCTCATCGCGGAGTTGCACAGGAGAAAGTGACGCGCTCGAGAACGCTAGAGCGTAAGAGAGGAGAGGAGGGGGAGGGAGGGGCGCATGCGCAATAAGGGGGTCCCCGCCGCACACCGGATTGAACTCCGTGATGAGCTGCTTTGCATCTAAAAGCTGTCTGTCGACTGGCGGCGATTGCAGAACAGAACGCATCCAACCGGTGATCTAACACATCATTTATCCAGACTTATTCAAGACAATGCCTCCCCCCCGTCTCCCCCAAGCCCGGAATAACGGCAACCGCCATCGGCGAAAAAGACTTACGCGATAGAGAAAGGCAGCAAGCAGAATTTCAAACTGTTTTGTGAATAGTTTTACTGTTTACACGATAGTGCTTCAGGTTGTGTACTATGTAACTTGCCATCTGGCACGAAACGTTGACCTTGATGCAACCTTGATATTATTGTAATAAAGAAAAAAAACCTGTCGCGAAAACGCTTTTTTGTGTCTTGGCATCCCCAACTTTATATTTTACAAGTTACTTGAATAGCAATTCATGCTGAATTTATTTTTCAGCAGTGTTCTCCATATAAGAACGCCAACCGTGCATAGGGCCATAGGATTATTACTGTATATATATATATATATATATATATATATATATATATATTATATATATATATATAATATATATTGTGATGACGAAGACCGGCACCGAGGCTCTGGCGCGCGGGCAGCTAGAATGAAGTAGAGGAAGAAGAGGGCAGAGAATAGAACAGCTAGCCCAGGATCGGGTGCTGTCTCTGTGTCCTGTTCCTTACAATGGCGCAGTCTACGACAACTGAACCTAAGGCTGAAGCCACCTGTAAGTGCTCTTAGGCCGTCGGCGTTGCGGGTGTCTCCATCGAAGGAACGCCGTCCACGCTTCCTCGCTCATGGACACCAGGACCCTACTTCTGCCGGTAGAACCTATGCCACCATTCGAGGACGGTGTCCAGGCCTCCTCGGTGGCCAAAAGGCAGGTTTACCCCGGCGCCGTCACGACAGCGTACGGCCTCCTGTTGCCCGGGAACGCTGTTCACGCTTCCCGTGGCGACAACCTCTCGCTCAGGACTCCTCGGCACCTGAGTTGCTGAGGGGCGCAGACCAAGCGCCCGCTGGCAAGGATCCCGCCGCAGTGAGCACAGGGACCCCTTCCTCCTCGGGCGTCACCATTGGCTCCGCGTGCGGATCTCCTGAAAGCGCCGCCGAGCTTTCCCGTACGATCGCGCGACTCCGCGTCATGGCCCACGCATTGACGGCGTCGAGCTCTGCGCTGTTTCCTGCGATCGTGCCGGAATTGTGCGCCATCAACGCTATGTTGGGTATAGCTGCCTCGCACGACCTTGAGGCCAGCTCACCCAAGCAGCGCAGCGAGTTCCGGTGTACTCTCACGCACACTCTCTAACCAACTGGGCTGCTTAGCGTCCGCACTGCCCGGTTTTTCGCCTGCCGTCCCACCACCGCCGGCTGCCTGCGAACTACAGGAGTTCAACGGCTCTCAGGACGACGCCGACAACTGGGTAGCGACCGTGAAACGCTCTCGGAGCTCGCATGGCGTGGACGGAAGAGCAGAAGTGGTGTGTAGCCATAGACCGCCTTCGAAATGGTGCCGCGGCGTGGCATAGGTACGAAGGCGTGAGGCAGCAGTCCTGGGCCGAGTGGAGCACCAAGCTCAAAGCTGCCTTTGGACCGATAACTACAACCTCGCTGCCACCACCCTGTCCAACTGACCGCTACCGAGGATGAGCTCAGGAGGGGCACCACATCGAGGCTGCAACTGTACATTGCAGCTCACCTGCAGACAATGTCACAAACGTGCCCGGGACACGCACACACCTGAGACCAGACTCACCACTTCAGGCCACGGAATGGCGTCGGTAACCAACACCACGTCTCTGACAGACGCCGCGACCACATCTCGTTCACAGCCATTGGAGAAGCGTTCCCGAAGCTCACCATCGTATCAGCGCATCACTACGACCTCTTTCCACCAACGGCAGTGGAGGAGAAGCGGCCCTCACATCACGCGCAACCTGACCTGTCTGCGCATTCCGGGAAAGAGGTCCTTCTTGTAGCGTCAAAGCATGGTCCTCTGCTTTCAACACACTCATTGGCCGAGTGTGATGACGCTCAACTACTGCTGAGTGACAAATCGCTTCACGAAGTTAAAGCGACAGGCGATGCCACAATCGTAAAGGGTCAGTCCGTCTCAGCTAGCGGGCACCCGAGCATGGCTGAGTCTACCCCAGCCAGAAGCCGATGTCCGCCAGCACTGCCCCCGGACGTGTGACAAGAACCACTTCATTCAGACTGCCACTGTGTTGCCCGAAGGCCACGTGGAACACAACGCAGTGGTTTTTTGCACGGGATCCGTCGCTGGTCGACCGGGGTTCCGACAAGTTCGGGGGAGCGGCTGCGCGAGATTGAGATGCCTTTGGACCCCCTTGACAATCTTGGCGCTGGGTGCAGACATGTACGACCTTGCTCGCATCCTTCGTCCATCCATTATGTACCGACTCGAAACGCAAACCAGGAAGAGGACAAAGTAGACCATACGTGCCACCGCAAATGGCATGCGGCCAGCACAAACGTGCGACCACAACGATACAGCCAGGGCTATCGACCAGAGGCATCGTCATCGGCGGTATGGCAAGCCAGATTGCCGCGCGTCCGATACCTGCGACAGCTACGAATTAGCCAGTGTCGGTCGCCGGAATCATATTTGGCAAAAGTCCAAGTGAAGTTCCAGCATTGTCGAGCCCGGCCACTCCGAAATAGCCAGTGCCGTCCACCAGACATACTTATGGCAGATTCACAAGCCAAGTCGCAGCGTGGCCAGGACCGACCACCGCGATGCAGCCAGCACGCCCACCAGAAAACATTGCCGGCAGCTCAGCCGACAATGCTTGCAGTCATGGCCGAGTGTGATGACGAAGACCGGCACCGAGGCTCTGGCACGCGGGCAGCTAGAATGAAGTAGAGGAAGAAGAGGGCAGAGAATAGAACAGCTAGCCCAGGATCGGGTGCTGTCTCTGTGTCCTGTTCCCTTACAATATATATATACACATAAGTATGCCCGGGTGTCTGGAAATACTTGTGGCAGTAGGTACGCTATCATTTTTCCGGAATCGTTTCAGCTCGGTGAGAAAAACAAGAAACAAATGCACCCAAATGTAGCAAATAAAGGCAACCTGCAAATTTAGGCGCTTGTTCGTGACTAAATCGGGCACAAATAGTGCAGGCGTAGCTACAATAGCTGGCGAAAGGTACCACTCAATAGTAATATTGAGCAAAATAGTATATGTGGCCAATATACCATGACCTACAAGCCATGCTTCAGTTAGTTGCTTTTCCCTTCGAAGGTGATTGAAGGTATTCTTCCGAAATCTATAGCCCTGCTTGCAATCCATATTTCATTTGGTCTTGAAGATTTCCCTGAAACATTTCTGGTGACACAACATTCATGCGGAGACAGATTACCAGCGAAGCTGCATTCGCTTTTCAGCTGTAGATGCCACTACGCGCGTTTCTGCGGCATGAGGGACTGCAGACGGTGGCATTCTTCCTCGGACTCATGGCCTTTGTACGCATTCTCCGCCTTCGCACGGTCCTCCTTTTGCTATCTGTCTTCCTGTTGCTGCTGTGGACACCCTTCACTTCCTTAGCTATGTCCTCTGGCGTGAGCGTGCTGCATCGTCTCGACGTCTCTGCTTCTAAGTTTCACCGTAGTGCCGTACGTATGTTACCGCAGCGTTACCACATACACCGAGGCAAGAACCACCACCATATGTTTTTCCTCACTCCCCTTTACTACAACGTGTGCGCGCTCTTGTCATGTACGACGTCTCACCATCACCACTTTGCCTACTTACGAGTACGGACGCGAGGCGCCCATCACGCTATCAACTTCAGTCCATAGAACTTCTGAAAGAGAACTTCTCACATTTGTGGACATCACACGTGTGACTTCTCACATGAGCTCGGTTCGTGTGAGACAGCACACGCCAGGCATCCACACACAAGAACGCCACAGAGACAACTCACTTACAAAGCTTTGACCACTGACAGTGCCAGAAAACTTACACAAAAAATAAGATAAACCCTATCTTTTCTCAAAGAAAGCCAAGTAATAAAAAAAAACTCTTAGTCATTTGAGGTGAACTTATTAAAAAATACAGGCATACACGTCCATGAGCGACGGGAGCAGAACGCCGTTTTTCAGTGTGCACTTAATGCTTTTGCAGACAGCAGTTGTCGACGGAGATGCTTTGATGAAATCCTTAACTAACGCCAACATTTCAAATCGATTTTTAAGGCAATGCGTGGGCTACTTATACACATGTCGCTAGTATGCTTTGTCGTCTGGGATACAAGGTTTAAACAGCTGTTCCCCATGTATAACTACCAAGATCTCTGCAGTGCCTTAAACAATAATATTGTGCACTGAGAGAAAAAAAAGATCACTGCAGGAATTGTCATCTATCATCCGAAATGGAAGATTTGTACTTTCGGCATTGGCACTGCGCGCACACTTCATTTATAATACGCTTTCGGTTGGTAACTTTGTCAAGAATGCTTTCTGAGCATTATAGCAGCCACCATATTACAAAACCACGCACCTTGCTGTGCTTCTAACACAGTTGTATGGGGACAATGATTGCATCAATAATCAATAATCCTCCTGATCATAATTGCGCTCAGGGATCTGGTGGGAGGCGCATACTGCTTGCGTGCCATCTAAGTATTAGATGGTGGCGTTGTACCGCCAAATGTGTGGGTAATTCGGCTTATTACATTTGATTTGTTTTTTTTTCTTTCGTTCAGTTATGAAGAGCAATTGGGTGCAAAACACTAAACTTTGGCGCCAATCGAGGCCAGCGGCCATTCTGCTCCAGAAAAAAAGGAAAAGGAAAAGTGGTACAAGAAGCCGTCGTTTTTCTGGTTGTCATCGTGGGCAGTGGGGAGGCCTGCAAGCATCATTATTTCGCCAAAAGCATCAAAACGTTGTTAAGTAAAGCAGTACACGCGTGACGATGTTGTCGCTCATTACGATAGTCAGGGCCGTCACCCGAGGACAGACAGCCAATAAAAAAGACGAGGGACAAAAGATGACTAATGGCAACCACTTGACATCCATGCCTTGACTCACTGTTTTTTGTTTGGATTTTCGCGCAGTCAGCACCCTCAACCTGCCTTCGTTGTCTGGCTCGTTAGCAACATGTCATTGAGTTGGGCGGCGCCAATGCCAATGCTTAATTGGCGCCGCTTCGCCGCACAACATCACAGAAGAATATTACCGATCATATTTTAGCGAAGTCTGCGGTCTTATGATCACTGCGACAGGGGCCTAATATCATCTTGGGGGTTAACATACCATCAACGGCGTCGACGGGCGAAGCCACGCCTGTTCGCTACCACTGTACCGTTTCACAAAGTCGATAAAGAAGTAGACCGCGACGCTGTGCCTCCATGCCGCTACGACCTCTTGCAGCCAGGACAGCGCCAATAATGCGCGTGTTCATTGGCGGCGACAATGCCGCGCTCCTGATCATAATTGCGCTCATGGGTCTTGTGGGAGGCGCATACTGCTTGCGTGCGATCTAAATATTAGATGGTGGCGTGTACCGCCAAATGTGTGGGTAATTACGGCTTTACATTTGATTTGTTGTATTTTTTTTCTTTCGTTCATGTATGTTCTCAGCACCCCAAAATCGAGCTTTTGCCACAAAAGCACGGCTAGGATAGCATGAGGTAATTAATGGCAGTCACATACTTCGAGGTAATGGCATATGGAAAACAGTTAGCAGTCGCTATAATATATTTACAATTTGGGTGTTAAACGTAAGTTTGATACGTGAATGGGACATCAAAGATTTCCACTAACATGTTTGTATTTCTGCCGCCGTAGTGGTGTAAACGTTCTTCGAAGCTGCATAATTATTTATTTGGCTCCTTTAGAATGCGATGTAGTAATATTTTGGCGCTACTTGACAGCATCGAATCCTCCGACGCCAAAGTGAGCTGTTGCGAGAACTCCAAAGCGGTATCGCTAGCAGTGAAAAATTTGCATATTAGCACGAAAGTGTTTTATGCATGCGTCCACTGAGACTTTAGTGACGTATTCCCGTCACGAATATGGCGTTGACAAAATGGGCGCTAACCGGATTAGGAATAAAAAAACGCCAGGCCTGCGCGGACAGCGCAGCACAGTCACAGCGAAAGCTAGAAAAGCGGCATTTCTAGAGCCCGTTTTAAACTCCCTTGTGGCTTACTAATAAAAATAAACTAGCAACGTACCCACTACAGCAAAAATCGTAATTTTTGTGAAAGTCGGAAGCACCCACCATGACATTATTCGTCACTCTGCGGAGAAGCGAGGTACCATCTTTGAGGCATTAGCTGTACTTTGTTCATGCGACGGCTGATGACGATTAAGAATTATGGCTGCGTCTTTTCTAATGGGTTGGAATCTTTAAACGTCTCACTATAGTTACGTAATTCGCATTGTGTGACTCTTGGTCGTTATTTAACTCTCCCACCACGCTTTATAACACGCGTTAACGCGAGAAAGAGAGAGAGAGAGGGAAATAACTTTATTGAGAGCCTGAGGAAATGGATCATGGGAGCGTTATGGGCTTCCTTGGCAACCGATAGAAGTGCACTTGCGAGGAACCCACTACGCTATAAATCATCATAATTTTTGTGAAGTAGGGAAGCAGCCACTATGCAATTTTTCGTCGTTCTGCGGAGAATCGTGGCACCCGCTAAGCACCTATAAGGCATTATGTGCACTTTGTTGATGCTGTGGCTAATGACGATGAAGAAATATGGCAGAGCCCTTTGTAAAGGGTTGGAAGCATTCAACAACCTACTCGTTGCGCAATTCGCATTGTGCGACGCCTGGTTACAGAATTCGCATTGTGTGACGCCTGGCTGATGTTTTACTCTTCTGCCCCGCCACGGTGGTCTAGTGGTTATGGCGCTCGACTGCTGACCCGAGGGTCGCGGGATCCAATCCCGGCCGCGGCCAATGCATTTTCGATGGAGGCGAAAATGTTTGTGGCCCGTGTACTTAGGTTTAGGTGCACGTAAGGAACCCCAGGTTGTCGAAATTTCCGGAGCCCTCCAATGTGGTGTCTCTCATCATCATATCGTGGTTTTGGGACGTTAAAACCTAGATATTAATTAGTTTTACTCTTCTACCACGCTGCATTACATATGTTAATGGGGTTCCTTCCCGACATGAAGCCTGTATGGGGTCTTTTTGCAGAGCAGTTTCAAGCACGGGCATGGGTCTGAGGTAGACACACCGGCATGGCTCTGAGTGAGGTGGAACATTGGGCTCCCACGCCGAGGGTCCAGGTTCGAACCTCGTTGCATCCTGGAATTTTTTCTTATTTCGTTTTTTTTATTTCGAGCGATAGTGGTTACGGACACCGGCGGCGGCGGACAACTATGGCGCCAGAAACGGCCCTCGTTATAATCTCATAACAGCTTTGGCTGTAAAAACTGTAAGAAAAAGTTCCCCCGCACGGAATCGAACCTAGGCCTTGCAGGCCGTGGCGATAAGCGCCCGGCGCTCTACCGACAAAGCTACCGAGGCAGATGCACGCCACTCCACAAACACGCCTTACATCTCTCACACATTCAATCTCATCGGGCTGCTCTCTATTGGCTGGGCTAGGCGGGCTAGGTGGTGCCGCCGTCTGTGAACGTTGAAGTAAAGTAATGTGGTGTGGCACTTACTAGCACTCGCGTTATCACCGCGGTTCCGTCACCTCCCGGTCACGAACGGGGCGCGTTCTGAGCGTGGCATAGCATTCTTGATATGAAAGTGACGAGAGTCTGGTTTTCAAGAAAGAAAACGTGAGCAAGCCAGATGACGATTATTGTTGTGTGGCAGAAATACTCCTCAAATACTCGATTTTTTAGAGTCTAGTCGTCGCGATGGAGATATGACATTGTACTCGGCGAAAACTTTTCTTGACAGCACTGTGGAAGCTACAGAACCAAAGCGCATGTCGGCTACCACGCCAAAAATTAGTACTTACTTACTGATACTTTTCTCATTTGCCTTGCTGAAATAAATGCTTTATTTATTATGGGGCCGATACAGTTGCGGGAAGTCATAAACGACAGGTGACGACCAAGGGCTTGCGGAGGGGCGGATGATATTTTGCTTGAGCATTGTATCGGCACGTGCCTGTCGAGATCTCGCGCGTTCGCTAGAAGAGACACGGTAGGGTCGGCGGCGGACAATAGAAGTCCATCGGTGTGTATACGATGGGCGGCCGCCGATGTCTGCCCTAGAATGGGGAGTGTACGTCGAAGGAAGATATATGCTTCGACAACACGCCAGTAGTTCGTCTGCTTGCGTTGGAGTCAAATCCGTGCTTATTGAATTGGCGAGAGTCGTAGCAAGAGTAGCATCCGTTGGTGAGCGTGGTTCCGCCCCACTAGTATTCGCAGCCACTACAGAGACAGATTGTGTGTCCACGCCGCAAACTACAACAGCGCCTTCAGGAAGCAGAATCAGCTCATTTGTGACATTGAGTACAGCGAGGAAGGCGGTGCCATTGGTGAAGAGAACAAGACTCGATGCTAGGGCAATTCCTTTGGATATATAATGGGCTGATGAAGCGACTAGAACATCACCGTGGTCAATGAAGTCTGAAGCAACCGTAAGAACATGCTCGTAACCATGTGGCGCCACGGAATCTTTGACGGTTCGTAGGCGATGGCGTGACCAATCTTCCGCGTCGGTAGCATCAGTCTCTTGCATATGTACGAGGCGCTGTCCGACAAGAGATGGAAGCGGCAGCATCAGAAAGTAAGTCCCATCCCAAAATAAGCATATAAGCGCAGGAGGTCAACACGGCGACTGAATATGGTGCTTGATTCCTTCAATGAAAACTCGAACGGTGCACTGTGCTGATGGCCGTATCGTAAAATCATTTGCGGTACGTAAGGGAGTGCCATTATAAGGTGTAGTAACCTTACGGAGACGACGACACAAATCAGCATGATTACAGAAATAGCGGCCCCCTGTGTCCACCATGCTTGAATAGGCACCCCTTCAGCATACACTAATAACAAATTGGCCGGGCCCTCTGAGGTGTTTGTGTTTGTCCGAGCGATGCATCTTTCCCTCCAAAAACTGCACCAGCTAGTTTCCGAGCGGTATTCAGAGATAGGGACGACCGGTCGTAGAGGTGATGTTGAGCGTCGCAAGGGGACGGGGACCGGTGACGTCCTGAGCGGTAGTTCGAGGTGCGTCGGCTGGAGAAGACGGGGAGAGGGAACGGTTGAAGGACGGCGCTGGTATTGGTTAGGAGGGGACGTCGAATCTCTTTCGTATACGTCGTAGCCGCGGCGTTCGTCCTGCTGGCGTTTGCGACAATATCGGGAATATGGCCTCGAATGCCACAAGTAATAACATATCGGGCGAGATGAGCGCCAGGGGCGTAGAAGGCAGGAGTAGGTGGGACAGGTGGACGTGGCGCAAATGCTGCTAAATTGGTCTGAGCAGGAACAGGATGCACGCTTTGAGCCAAGGAAGGTTGCATGGCAGCGATTTGCGCATATGTCGGGGGCGGAGGTGGTGGCGTCTGAATGTCAGACGTGAGAGCGCAAGCCATGGAGGACAGCTCCTCTTTGATGATGTCGCGCAGACCAGTAGACAAAGAGCGAGGCTGTGGGGCTGGCGGACATGACAGTCCTTGCGCTTGAAGCTCCTCGCGATCAAAGTGCGAATCAACGTACGCAAATCCGCATCCGAGGAAGGCCGAATGTCACAGGCGTCGGGTTGCAATCGGATAGCTTGTAGTTCATCGAGATGTTGTCAAGTCGTGATGGCATCCTCGACGGTGCTGGGGTTTTTGACGGCCAGCGCGTTGAACGCGACGTGGCCTATCCCTTTGAGGACGTGTCGAACCCGATCAGCCTCTGTCATAGCCGAGTCCACGCGACGGCAAAGGGCAAGGACGTCCTCGATGTACGAGGTGTACGTCTCTCCTGGATGTTGTATGCGGCCGTCGAGCTTCCTCTTCGAGACTTCAGAATGGATGTTTGGGGTCCCGAAAATCCTCCGAAGTTGTTGAGCGAAGGTAGGCCAGTCAGGGAAGCTGCCCTCGTGGTTAAAAAACCACGTTTTTGCTACGTCGGACAGATAGAAGGCGACGTGACGAAGTTTTTGAGGTGCGTCCCATTGGTTGTACACACTGGTCATGTCATATTCTTTGAGCCATACTTCGACATCGTCGCGTGGTAGACCGGAGAAGATGGGTGGGTCTCGCTGCCGGGCGGTGACGGTCCATGCGGGGGCGCGTAGTTGGATGGGGTTCGCGGATCGTCCAGGCAGCGTGTCTTGGGCCATGACAGCGGGTACGCTGAGCAAAAGACGGCCGGAACGAAGCTCCAGGGAACTGGAGAGGATTTGAGTAGAGGATTTGAGGATCAAAAGCAGCCTCCACCACTCTGAAAGACGGCAGCAATGTCGAGGACTCGACGCCTTTTATTCAGCAGGGCCGCCTGACCAATTCTACGAACGAACAAGACGCTTCCGTGATGATGATTATATACAGGTGAAGAAGATGAAGGACGAATGCTGTGAATATTGTGCTCACAATGCAGTTATTGCTTACTTTGCAAGAATGCCTTCCTTTTCTTTCCATTTCTCAGACAGCACCACCTTTCCAGCATGCCCATTTCCCTAAGTAAACATGGCGTCCATGACGTAGTGGGTCAGTGAGCAGCCGCAAACGCGCTTCTTAGTTCTCCAAGAAAATTATACTCGTAATATGAAACAAGCATGTACACTGAACCATCGAAATGTCACCCCATTGACATTTTTCGTGCATATGTTTTTCTAAACGCGTTAACGATGCGAGTGAGCAAAACTGAAATGAGCCGCCACCGGCCGTACTACTTGCGGAACAACACGAATGTGCGGAAGCACGCCTCCACAGTCCTCGCTCCACTGTCAAGATAAGTTGTCGCCATGCACAGGTGTCAACGTGGGTGCATCCACGTCACACGGTGCTACAGCTGCCAAACACCAATGGACGTTGTACAAGCTCTCATATATCACTACACACTATGTATTACTCTGTGAAGACACGTTTCACTTTCGTGTTATACTGGTCGCTATGACAGAGGCATCAACCATGTTTTTTAGGAGCGAAGCTTCTTAGCCCCGCACCCCACGGTCGCCGTTGAAGCTCCCTTCTCTTAAGCATAGCTTTTGATAGCAGTTGCCGCAGATTTAAGAGGAAATGTTTAGGCCTTGAGTAGTTAGGTTCTAGGGCACCAGAAATTCGAGCTTAAAATAAATGAGCTCTGTGCACAACTGGTTGTAATGGTCATCTTCCCTTTTACATCCTTTATCGTGAGTTGTGAAATGACAACCATCATTCTAGCGCACTCTGGGTGCTTTGTTGAAGGTAGTAGCATACGCTCTCCCGACCCGGCGACGGCGCAAAAAGACAATGAGCGCGCGCGGCGTTCCGTCGCCGTCGTCGAAGCTCCCCGCCCCATCACCGCTCGTACCCCTCTCCCGCCTCTCTCCCTCTCCCTGCGCTGCGCGTGCCGCACTCAATTGCTCAGTCGTTGCCGCCACCGAGCGCAGCAGACGCTCTCCCCACCCTACCACCTTCATGAATGTCCGCACCGAGATCAGGCGCATAGTCGTTTGCGTCCAAATCCGGCGAGGATGGGCCTTTAGGCATTCTGCATTGACAACTCGATTATGGAAACAGCTGAGAGTGAAAACACCCTTGTGAATCGCGGCGGCTTGAAACCACACTGTAGCGAAAGGGCGCAGGGCTTCTTGTGGCACAGAGACGCATCAACAGTGCGGTTGACCAAACAGCAGTGCTGGCTAGTACACACGTTTGACACACTTCCTGTCGCCTTGTAGTGAGCAGGACTCTACAGCCAAGTATGGGAATTCTTAAAGATAACCTTAGAGGGCGCACACCTTCTAGTGACCCCATGCATGGCAATGTAACGTCACACTCTGCAACAATTTCGTTTGTTTAGTGTTTTCTTTGACAGCGTTTCCGTACCACGTTCACTAAGCTTCTATGTTACTACAGCTCAATGCTATCTCTAACTATACGCCACTGAGCGCCAGGAGTGTAAATTTGTTACTGCCTTTAGATGTTTATGTTTGCGCATTTACTGTGAAGCGTGACTAGTATATGTGAATGTTGTTTACACTTGGTACATCATTAGATCAGAATTTTCTTCAAGCGTGCTCAATTTAAGCAAGCTTAGCAATATTGGTAATTTATATATATCTCTAAACGACAAATTGCTGCTTTCATTTATACGCCTGGCTGCTTGACTGTCAAGGAGAAAGCCATATATTTCCTAGCATGCAGTTCAATGGATGTTGACGGCAGCATAGAAGTGAATATACAGTGAACAAAGAAATGCGTATTATGCACCAGTTGCCGAGACTATATATTGCTCCCGCTCCAACAAGATATGATCTGCACAACTCTAGCAGAAAAGTAGCCTGAACTGTGGAGCCTTTCTTTGATGTCAGCGTTCTTCCCAAGAGCCAACGCTGAGATAAGCGCTTTCTTCCGGAACATCCGCGGTGAACAGATTAGCAGGCTTGGAACAACAAATGGAGTACCTCCGCCGGGGTCGTGTCTACAGCTTGCGAGATAACGATGCGCTCTACTCTGAATCTTCCCTCTGTTTTCATCTTTTTTTTTATCCGGATCAAAACAAAGCACGTTGGCCTCGGCCACCATATCTGCCCCCGTAACCCCGGGCCGTACAAGGCTCGCATTGTCTGGCACGAAGCTTTTCGCGCCGTCCCATGGGCGAGACGCTAAGGAAATGATTAATGGAGGCAGCGTCAGTTTCTCAGCTTTCAACGGTAGCGCTTCTGCGCATGTTGTTTTTTATCGCGCCTGGCCGTCCTGTGTACACGTCCCCCTTCATAACATGTTCCGCGGTGAAGCTACGTACGCTATAGTGCGGCTTCTGAGACACTGTTATTGACTTCGCTGAAGACAAGGACAAGCCACACCTGCCGTATTGTCTTTAACTTAATTGCTCACCAGCACTCGTATTTCGCTGCGACGTCAAACGCGTTCGTGAAGACACCAAGTAACAGCCGCCAAGCGCTACCCGATCAAATAAATCGTCCGCACTTTCCCCCTTCACAGTGCCATTTTGATGCACTTGAAAGGTGCTAAAAAATAGGTACAAAATGTTGATACAAAAATAAACGCGTGTCATTTATATGCTATTCGCCACTTCCTTGTAGATTAAATTTTCTTAACGCTTTATTTATGTACACCTGAGTATTTTTCTAGTGAGTGAGTAAAACCTTTATTGAACATGTCCGGCGTTATTGAGCGGGGTGGGGACTACAAGCACCCCGGCCTAGGTGACGGCCTTGAGTCCTTAGACCCGGGCGGCATCCTAGGCTTACCGGACGGCCCACAGTTGATCGGCAAGGTCGTGGCTGAGCAGAGCCGCCTCCCATCGCGCCTCGCGGTTCGAGACTGCCATGTCTACAGCTTTCGTAGGGAACGGCTGCTCGCTACCGGTACACTTCAACAGCATGTGCTGAAGCGTCGCTCTGGCTCCGCACGCTTTACGCGCGTCGGACGTATAAATGTCTGGGTAGCAGAGCCGAAGGATCACCGGATTTTTGTAGCCGCAATATTTTTGTCGAGTATACTTCCTATGGCCAGCACAGATTTGTGTACGTCTCGGATATGTGCGGACCTTAGTAAGTCCTTTGGTAAAATGTGTCAACTACAGAATTCAATTTATAGTTTCCAGTTAGAGCAAATTCATTAAATGCGTTCTTGGCGAAATTAGGTTAGCTCATCATCGACTTTTTATTGACAATGCTCGCTGTAAATACATAATAGATTGAATTCAGTTGATAGGGCTGCGATAATTCTAGGACCAACAGATGAAGCTGTGCTCGCGAGATTTTTCTTAGAAGTGCGTAGTTCATTGTGTAAAGCTGCTCATTTTCATGTGAAATTTGGTCTTTCAGGAATACTGACCGCTATAGTGAGGAAAAAAAGAGGAACAATGAAATAACATCCCTTTTTTCTCATTTAAATAAGCACAATTGCTCTAAAAAAAGCATAAAAATGACAATAGTAAACAAAAAAAAAAGAACGACTGACGAACGAACCGTACAAAACACTTCCTTTTTAAAACATTCTTGAGGTACCTTGCCATTATGAGAGCGTGCTCGTATTTGTGCAAAACAAAAGACCAAGACTCAGCTTTTCAAGTGAAGGAATTTTCAAAGACATAAACACCAGCGTCAGTCTCCTATACCAGTGAACATGTGGGACAGTCATTCGGGCTTCGTCAGACTTGGGAATCGCTAGTTGTGCCCACTTTCAGCTACTACTTCCGGTGTTAATGCCACATGGCCACCGCGCAGCAGCGTAAGCAGGAAGTTGCATTAGCACACGCACGCACAAAGAAACCATATGGGGAGCGACGTGCTAGCAACTCTGTGGAAATGGGTCGTCGTGCCGGAGTCAAAAGAAGCGTCGCCCTCATTTGTGTTTGTGCGTATACACTTGACTTTGTTTTCGTAATACTTCTTCGTTCTCTCTGGTCTTCATCCAGGAAGACTATGTAAAAGAATAGCTTCGCATAAGTGACAATATTTTGCAAGACACATCGAGACAAGTTTCTGCAAATGTTCACCGCTGTTCGATCTGCTATAATTTAAAATTGCGCTAAATGTCTCTAATTTTTTTGGTTCGGATATATAGTTCTGTACTTATGTCGTCGTTGCGCATATCTGAATCTTTGCACATAACCCTGTGTAACAAGTCTGGCTAACATCTCCATTATTTCTATTAAAAGTGGTACCTGTGTCTCCATAGCGAAAAATTCAGTCTCTTTTGCGGTGCGATCAGCGGCCTCAATATTGTCTATTATTAAGTACCGATGAAATTTTACCACACGACACGGGCTCTTATGTAGAGGGTACTGTTGTAGTTCTGCGAAATATCCACGGGTGTTTACACGAAACGCTTGCATTCGCGCACGAGCTCAGCGGCTGCTTTTGCGGCCCTAGTGAAGCAGCTTACAATTAACTTCAGAAGATAGAGTCAACGCACAGAATCAGTCTTTCGCAAACATCATGCAACTCATTGCCGACAAGTAAATTAAACACAGGAAAATACCATGTTTAAGCACAAAAAACCTAGATTTTTTTCGACAATACAGGCGCATGCCCTCACAACATATTTGCATCTCTTACGAAGCCTGTTTCCTTTCGGACTCAACCAACAGGAGGAGGGGGATTGCGCTACCGTGAAATTTGGCTCTCCCCTTATGGAGAACTCTGGACATGCCTATGGAGAACTCTGGACATGACAATATCATCCAATGCCATGGCAGCCTAAGGTGCTTTCCTTTTTGAGACTTCTAACTTGTGGCTCGAGCGTGCTGAAGTAGAGGAGCCTCTGACTATATTCCATTATCAAAGGAACTCTTCGCGAGAATGCTGTAGAAGTAGAACAAGATCAGGCGAAATAACACAGATCACAGCAGATCACAGACATATGAGAAAGAGAAATGGCAGCGGGGCTTGTGCATCAGGTGAAAGCAGCGATAGAGAATGAGACGCGAAGGACAGGAGCAGACTGCGAGACAAAAACGGCACCACTGGAGTAATGTTACAGATCCTGAGCAAGGACATGCTGGTATTCGATCGAGAAATGTAGGACCGCGAAGAAATAAATGAAGGAAGCAGCCTCGGCGCAAGGCTGAGTGTGCAACCATGTGGCTGGGGAGCTGTGATTTGCAACTGGAGAAGCAGGTCTCGTAGGAGATCGATGCTGCGATGTCTGGCATTGTCTCACGTGGCGAGAGCGATAGATTGGCGATAGCCCCTTTATCTTCCCCTCCTTCTGCCTATATGAACCCTCCCGCCTCTCTAGAGATTGTTCTATTGTTCGTGTCTGTTCACACTCGTTACAGGGTCGTTCCACGCCAACTGTCCCATACAGGGCGCTCAACAAAAATCAGTTTCTCTAAAAAATCTGAGAAAATTACACATATATCTATTGGTTCTATAGTATTTTCCGAAAATGATTTGAGCGGCAAAAAGTTTTTGGGCACGTGAGCGCCATTTGAACTTCACAAAATGTTGGAAAAGCTCGTAAGAAAAAAGAATTCGCTAGGAATCGACCATTCTAGGCATCCTCTCAACAGCTGCTTTTTCGCGTTTTTCGAGCATCGTGATTTCCTGATAAGACAGTTCCTTATAGTAGCTTTATATGTTTTGCACTTTAGCAGGTAGGTAAAATGTAGTAAATTGTCGTGTTTTCAGGATTTTTTTTACAAACGAAAATTATCGATCAAGTGCTGAAATCATTTTTGTAAAACTGTCCCTGAAGCTTACTATCACCTGAAATTCTGTTTTGCCTTTGTATGGCGCTTTTGCTCTAAAAAATCCTAAACTTGACAAAAAGACTACATTGGCCCATGTTGAGACGTCTGTAGCACCCTTGATGGTCCAAGAAAAAATAAGCGGGAAAGCATATACCATTGATAATCATAACAACTTCGTCCAGAGAAAGTTTATTTAAAGTAGTTTTTGTTTCAGTTGAGAAAAACATTTTTTGAAGTTTAGTCCCACCATTGCATTGTTTTGCTGTGGGGGAAATACAAACCAACTGAATTTGCTGCATAAAAATAGAGGTTGTGTATTCATAGCACGTTGTTGTCAGTTCCCTTTGTTAGTACTTTATATTGTTTATTACATATCAAGGTGATAATAAACAGAAGCATAAATATTACAATGCAATTGGCTTAGGTGCGAAAATTCCCTCAATATTAAGACGTACACTCCCCCTTTTAAGCGATAATCGCGCGAGCACGGTCGACCACGCCCTGTATGTCAAAGTGCAAGTCGGAGGCGCACATCCCCTCTACGGCGAAACACTAGAGAGTTTTAGGATTGGGGACTCAAGAACTTTCCGAGTCGCTAGGACGCATGCGCAGAGCGCAGGACACTCGCGGACTCTTGCGCTCGCATTGTCCCAAGACGCTGCAGCTCCTTCCTTTGGGCGGCGAACAAACCCGGAGGGCGCGCGATCTCAAGAGGACATAAAGACGGCGCTTGGCAGCGGCACGTGATGCCACGGCTCACGTCTCACGGCTCACGACTGTGGTCTCTAAAATGAGTCTTCATTTGGGTCTTGTTTGTACATATTCTCCAGGGAAGAATTAGAGCGCAAACGCACTTCTTTGTCCTTACTTCTTATTTACTTCTTTGTCCCTGCACCCATCTGAATAAGATTTCATGTCCTCGCGTATTTAATACACCATCATCCTTGTTGCATGGTTTCGTTTCGAGCTGTTTCTGTGTGCGCATGTGTGGTAAGGTTGCCTTGAGCGTAATATGCATTGGCGTATCAACGAAAAAAAGCAGTTGTTAATCAGCGCTTGTGTCGTACGTTTTTTTTTATTTTTCGTGGGTGCGTTGTGCTTTTGCGCTGTAATTTTAGCTTCAGGATTGTGGTCACGGTGTAAGATATGTACTGCGATTCTAGTTCAGCCGTCGTGTTTCTTCCGTCCTGTGGCATAGTCCTAAAAGAGCCAAAGCGTTCCCACTAGCTCACGCCACCACGAGCCACAGGACGCTCTTCGTTTTCCCTGGCTGCCTGGCCACGAGTGGCTCGGAATGAATAAATGTATGAAAACAACTTTTATTCAATGAATAAAACTACGTCAACTAGAATGGCACAGCTCTGCAACCCCAAAATATGAAACTAGCGTGGGTCGCCAGCGATACGGCGCAAACGCGGCGCGGGCAACGATGCAGCATGGTCCGCGTCTCGCATAATTTCAATTTCGCCACTTGTGGCGTCCCGTGCATTTCACCCAATGCCGCGTGCGTTTGTATTCTGCCGTTAGTATCCTGGAGAAAGAATGACGCATGACGCATGGCTTATTTGTCTAACGCAGCGCGCTGTGGAGCGCGGCGTCACAGGTTTCAATTCCCGTTCGAGCAATGGGGAATTTTTTCTTATGAATCACTTATTTCTGGCTTTATTTATATATACTAACATATATATACGGGACATGACGGCGACGGCAAAAATACACCGAGAGTGTCCATATAACTGATATCGCAATAACACGGCACCGCCCCTTCAATTCCATGAAGATGGTCGATCAGTGGGCCGCATAAAGTTTCCTTTACATGTTACCTTACGTGTCGTATTTGGCGTCCTATCTACTCCGAGCTTCTAGTGTTCGTGCTTTTAACCGTGAGTGCAGCTGAAAGTGAGGGAGAGTTTGCCGCTCTTTGGGAGGAACTTGCCCGCGTTCCTGAGGCTGTGCCCCAAGAATTCAACATTGATGGTATTTCTTATGGTTGATGACGAGGTAGTAGCGATTAGAAACGCACGTTACTCATGTGGTGTCGTCTGTAGACATGGAAGACAGAGCCGCAGGTGCCACTGGACGACGACCGCACAGGACCAACATTTTCTTAAGCAATCTCCGCGACACATGTGCTGCAACGCTGCCTTGCCGATATACAAGGAAGCGGAATTGAGTTGGTCTACCTTATCTGGCGATTTGAAAATGCAGTTCACAGTGATATCCTAAGACTCATGGCGCGAACACTGGAAGTAAGCGCCGTATGCGGGAAAATAAATTGCTTTTGGAGCGTATTATGCGTGGTGATTGCTATGACATTACTTATGTTTGAGCCTTTTCTCCTGAATTCGCAATATTTTGTGTAACGCATAAGGTGCCCGACTTTTTTAAACGGGTTCTGCTACATCGAAAGACTAGATGTGTCGAAGAAATTCTGGAAAATCGTCCTATTCGTTATAACCGGGTTTGGCAGCTACAAACGAGTGTCATTGCAGAACACAATAAAAAAAATCATATTCTGTACATTTATATTATCTGTGTAAAAATTGTATGCGTTCTACTGCAAAAAAAAAAAAAGAAATGAAAACCCTGCCACAAATGCCACCGACGGAAAACTCTACTACGTGGAATCGTCGCTAGAGGCTCCCTTCAGCTTGAAGCTTGTGAAGTTAGTGTTCCTCAACAGATTGGCATGTTGCCGTAGCACTTTGTAGAGTATTTTGTGCCACCATGTTTTTAAATATATATCGAATGTCTTATTCAGATTTAACATCTGCGTCTAAAAATGTGGCCCCATATGCAGACGTTAGTGAAGAAGACCTAAAAGATAAAAGTAGTTACCATCTCCTTTCTTCGTCGAAGATATGTCTGACCTAAATGTAGCACACTTTCGTTATATTTATTTCATCCGCACGCGCCCTGCCTTTATTGCTATTTCTAAGCACGAAGTAGGCTTATGTGTTCAAGCAAGACCTTATTCGAAAGGATTAAGTCCGTTTGATTAAAAGGAAATAAAGAGAAAAATAGAATTTTCTTTTAATAAAAAGCGGAACAAGGATATAATAAAAGTAACCACCCAGTATAAAAGAGCCCAGAAACACTTAAGCATCGAGACACAGAAGAAAGCTCTTCAGGGATCAGGCCGCCGGGCAAGCTCTTTATGTGCGTCTGGTGAACGCGACAGATATCCCATCTGTACTTTCTCGCAAAAACCCCTTAGTGCGCACTCTAAAGTCATGTTCGCCGAACGCAGCTTTTAAGCAGCCTGAGGGCGCGTTAGTTATACACGAGTTTAGTGCTCCCATTGTCGCCATTTTCGGTTTTTCAGGAAAGCAAAATTTGTTTATGTTGTTTTTCGTCGCTGAACGTATGCTATATTGAAAATGTCGCCTATTTTCTTCTTCGATTTTCTCTTCTTGCACATAAACAATGAATCTAAAAACGTGTCGTACGACGAATGAAAAACCGCAGATGCTCAGAATGGAATGACTTGGCTAGTACGTAAACGAGAAATTCGTATCAGTTGGGATACGAATTAGCGGATAAGAAATGGAGTTTGGGTGGTTCAAGCTAAGGGGCGGAAATTTTGACGAAAAGAATTCTGCGTGGTTTAGTGGCGGGGTGCCGT
Source organism: Rhipicephalus sanguineus (assembly GCF_013339695.2). Lineage (NCBI taxonomy): Eukaryota > Metazoa > Arthropoda > Arachnida > Ixodida > Ixodidae > Rhipicephalus > Rhipicephalus sanguineus. The sequence goes on from NW_023616244.1 coordinate 24,052, forward strand.
GTTCGCGTGTATTTCCGGTCAGTAAATTACAGCCGAAGTTACTGAGCATGCCTTGCTCGGTTATGGTGATTTTTGACGCTGATTAGAGGGAGTTAACTTCTGACACTAAGGAGGTCTAAAAGGCCCTTCGAAAGTTATGGTCGCATTCTGGGCGCACGCGAATAAATCCGAGCAATACATTGGCCTCGTAAACGTGTCCTGCGTTAATCATGACTTTGAATTCCCGTGCAACTCAAGCAAGCAAGAGTATGTAAACGCATCGCAATAAAGCATGTAAGGAGGGCCCTTATGACTGTTACGTTTTTTGTCACTCTGGTATTAGCTTATACAAAAGTCGGTGGTAAAAGTCGTAAGCTTATGGGTGCCTTGCCTTAACCAGATGGCACACGCACACATTAAAGAACCATCTGGGGCACCACGTGCTAGCAGCACTGTGGAAATGGGTCATCGTGCCGGAGCTAAAAGGAGCATTGCCCTTTATTTTCATTTGTGTTTGTGCGTATACACCTAACTTTGTTTTCGCAATACTTCTTCATTCTTTACTGTCTTCACAATAAAACTGACTGCTATGATCTGAAAATGCATCAGCGGAAGTACTCAACCGCATTCCTATATTTTCGTTTTTTAATTTCGATATCAAATATAGGGGCCGTCAGTCGAATACTGGCGTCCCCAAGGTTCAATATTATGCCCAAACGCGATGATATCATCTCACGCCTCCTGCTCTATATCCTGTCGCCTTCAAAAGATGCCTGTATGAATGAGCCGAAATGAATGGAGGACTCGCGTGGTTCGAATGTTACATGTTATCTCTTTTATCGCTAATTCAGCATTGTTATATAAGTCTTCTGGAACTGTACAAGGCAACGTTATACAGGCGAACATTCTTTCTTGTGGCTATGTTAGCGGGGTCTTTCAGGAGTTATAATTCATTGCCAGTGACAGTATTGGTTGAGTTGAGAGAAATGACGAGGCTTACATAGTGCTGACTAACGGTCAGTTGCTCTACCATTAAAAATGTTTGCCCATCAAGAGAGATTACATGATAGCACATTTATTCGTAACGACAAAGCGGATGGATTCTACAGTAATATGGAAAAGGTACCCGTCGTCGTAGTAAAATTCAGAGGGATAAATATAGATGAAACATGGTACAAACATATAAAGTTGAAAAATAGTGATTCTTGTGGCGATATACAAAACAGACTTTTTGCGTTTTTAGTTAATGAAATTTCGTTAGTGCGTGCACTTGTTAACACAATACTATTTATGGATCTGTTTCTTGCGTTAGTTTTCAGAAAGGGATGTGTACTAAAAAAGAGCTATGTGCAGCACGGAGAAAGTAGAAATTAAGCTTTGTATGGTGTCTATTAATTTTACTGTAAATAAAAAGCCGACTCACTCTGTTTTGAGCGTTTTGTTCAAAGTAATTTTCCTGAGCCCTTATTTTGGTCAGGTAGGCTATGGAGGTTACACGTATATCACACTTCCTCAGCGGTGAATTTAAGATAGCTTTTTTATTTTGTTCTTGTTTGTTTGTTTGTTTCTGTACCTGCGTTTCACTTTTTGTTACCGGATTCACTGAAATGTCGTTTCAGAGAACCTCTGCAGCGTCAGCGATTCATAAACAAGTGCATGGCCTTTTGCTCGAAGTATCGTCAGGGGCACAACAATAAAACATGACGTCCTGTCGTGCTGTACGCAGTGTCTATTGGACAGAAAACTCGCGGGTTACAGAGGAGGCATCACTCAACGATTTAAAATAGAGATAGTACACCTTTGCGTAAAGGAAAATGATATAATTATTTCGACTACCTTTTAATCGTGACCTTTACATGTCACTTTTAGATTTACTTAATTGTTTCATCTTGGTTTATTATCAGCGGTATACTAGAAACAGTGGCGTCCACCAGTTAGGGCAGCTAGATGCGCCGCTGTGTTATTCAGCTGCTCTGTTATTCATCGATGTAAAATTGGTGGAGTAGCCTAAAGGCAACACCTTCTAATGAAATCTGTGAGTCTGGCGTTGAAATTACCGCCAGGTTAAAACAGCCGATTTGTTCCGCTATTTTTATTACTGCTGAATGTCTTACAAGAGGCACATGCTTTCGACGGACGCCGGCTATAGAGGAAAGAGTTCGAACGACTAACGGATAGTAGGGATCGCCTCAAAGAGGTAGACGTAGGGTGTAATTCCAACAAAACGTCTTTCATGGGATTGAGCGTAGAGTCACAAGGAACAGCATTATGTATCAGTCTAATATTTCATCAAAACACGATTACCTTTGTTGTGGAAGAGTGAGTAAGGGCAAAAATATGCCCGTGAGTATTCAAGTTCTCTCATAACGTATGCTCCATTGACGTGGTAATCTAGTGCAAGATGAGGTATTTGATGAGTTCTGAATGCATTGAGATAGGTAGCGATACGTAAAAGGTTGCTTCCATTATCCGTCATGTTGATGAGGTGCATGCCGTGATAACTTCAAAACGCATTCCTTTGTTACACACGCCTGCCTCCACTCGTATCCAGATCCGACACAGTAATGTAGGCCACTGCATGGATGTGCAATCCACAAAAGCACAATTGGCCACCCCGTTGTATATCAGATCTTCCAAGTCAGCGAGCATCATTGTGCTACGCGTGGCCGTAAGCTGCGCCGTAGGAATGCGGTTTGCGTGGGTCGAGAGTGATTTAGGACTACCAACGCCACCGGTCAGATTTTTCCGTTCTTCCTTGCCTTCGGGAGGTGTTGTGGGTGGAGTCACCGGTCAGCGTGGCAAGGCTTGCAATTATTTTGGAAATGCACCATAGATGACGTTAAAGGGGTACTGATACAAACATTTCGGTCTCGGGTTTTTTTTTGCTACAATGTGTTGCTGGGGGCCTGCTAGTCAGAACACGGCACATCGTATGCTGCAGCGTGCGACAGGAAGTTAATTACAGGCTCCTCATTACCAACCAGTGTCAGTTTCGGTTTCAAATACGACAAGCCTCTGGGAGCAACTATCACCACCTATCGGGTGCAGCGCTCGATCACGTCAGCACACAGAACTGTGACGCACTTCCGCGCGGTTCGTGAGCAGGCACCGAAAAGTAGGCTGCTGGAGCGAACGTGGCAAAAATATATGGTGGATATGATGTCATCATAGCTTGTTACAGCGTGGTCACGTAAGGGAAGTAGGGGGGTCACCGAGGGTCACCTGTGACAGTGTCAATAGAGCGAGGGTGCCGAATCGCTCACGCAAACTTCAAAATTCATTTAAATACCTTCCAAGTTATATTCGCTGTCGATATCTTGCAGATGATACACGCATGTTTACGGGAATCGATCCCGCAGGCTATCTCAGTCGCGAAATCTTGTGTCAGTACCCTTTTAATGATCCGCGTCGTGGTCTCCATGAGCCAAATAAGAAAGGGTTTGCAGCGCAAGCACGGTAGTGCTGAAGGAAAGGTATAAAAGCGAGGAACGGAAAGCAAAGATGGACGACGCTCGTGTCGTCCATCTTTGCTTTCCGTTCCTCGCTTTTATACCTTTCCTTCAGCACTACCGTGCTTGCGCTGCAAACCCTTTCAATATACAGGCGAGAAAATGTTTCGTTTGCGGGAACGAGAGATTGGTTTCTTTCTTGCGCTCTATGTATACCAGACGTCGCAGCCGTTTCTACTTTTTCGCTTCAAACCAAACACGCTCAAGTTCAGAGTACTTGATTTGTTGTGCTAAACGACAGCGTAGTGAATGATATTTTTTGTGGGCCAATTATATGGTGGTGTTTCACAATGACCCTCACGGACGAGAGCTTCACTGATCAGTGGTTGTGCTTTTATGGCAGTGATAATAATTTCAGTTTCAAAAGTGAGAAAAGAAAGAAGGCGAAGTTGATCAAGGACTCGTTTTTTCGTTAGACACATGATAATGAATCCAACAGACCATGAAGCGGAGGATCGCATATGGGGGACATTATTTGTAGGTTTTACCTGTAGTGTAGTCATTATGACTGAAATGAAAATGAAGTAATGCGAACGAAAAGACAACTTGCTGTCGGCATGGTCCGAACCTACGACCATCGGATAACTTGTATAATGTTCTACCATTCTCTTTATCGGGAATATCAGCACATGTGATCCTTGGGCTAATAGACAGCGCCACTGGTGTTCCACGATTAACTGAAGCAATGACTGAGTGGCACTGGCAAACACTGCACGCCGGTGTGCCACTAGATATGCAAAATTCACCCCTGCCCTCCCACGACTACGTCTTTTCTACCTTCATGACCTTGTACATGAGGATCTTCAGATGACCAGTCACTCACTCATTGGCGCTTGATCTTCGCTTAATATGGTGCCGAAAACGATCCAGCTAAGGGCACTCGCATGCCGATTATGTTGCCTTGAATGCTATGAAAACATCTAATCCACGTAATTTTTCAGTTTGTTTAAAATTTACTTCGAATGCTCCAATAACGGCTACCTCTTCGTTGTGCTCAGTTAAACGGTGTCCAGTGTCGTACTGAACAGAAGCAAAGAGGGATCACTTCCAGCATGCTATAACGCCACATATTCTGAATGACTGGGATTCATCCAATGCTCTCCGTCTTAGTACACATGCAGCTTCCTTGGTTTATTGTTGTCTAAATAACAAGGCTCCCGCTACTCAAGCAAAAAAAAATCGCGAAGCTAGCACTAATTTGCGCAAGGCTTGAACAGTGAAGCTGGACAATTATGAAGTCTAATCTGGTTGCTTCTAGGTTGTTGTTAGGCTTTAGCCAGATGACGCTAGGTTGCTACTAGGTTGGTTCTCAGCGCACTGACATTCGAGTTAAACCACAGACAGTCACAGGCACGACACGGATATCGAAACTCCAGATACAGAAACTCCTGCTGAAACCGAACGTTTTGACCTCCCATAGATCTACGGGCACGTCGTCGTTCGCGTAGGGTTTCTATCGCTTCGGGGTCTTCTCGCAGCCGCCCTAGGGTAACCTTTTTCTAGTATAACGTCGTTCTACGCACTCGGGGTCTTCGGCTCGCCGCCGTCGCTCCGCAGCCATTTCTTGGGCTAACCGCGACGGATCCACTCGTTGTCGACGCTGACAACCTCGGTTGACAGCACGCCGCGATTCTCTCTGTAAGCGGCTTCTTCCTCGGCAGTGCGAGCCTTCGTCGGCCTCTCCATGGCTTATTCTGGCGTGCCACCGCCCGTGCACGTGCTCTTCTACGGAACGGAGGAAAATGAGCGCATGCGCAGTCGCCAGTGACGCCACAAATTCGGAGAAGAGCTGTTGCGTGCGGTGTCGCCTCCTTCATATTTAATGGACCAGCGGTGAGTAGTGGGATTTGCCCAATTTCGGTGGCGCATACCCGATCATGACCATGACGCTCAAAAGCCGGCCAAACAGGAATAGTGGATGCATATGGTATTACCACGAAAACAGTTAACTTGCGTGATCCAAATGAAAAGTTCGAAAATAACATTGATTCTAATCAATAGCAATACTACTAATGATATCTGGGGTATTACGTGTGAAAACCACGGTTATAGTTCCACGTGGTGAGGAAACCTTAGAGCGTAATACGCAACTTTTTTTTTGCACTTAGCTGCCCATTTCCATTGCGCAATTAAGTGAAGGAAATTCTAGTTTTGCGAAAGGGCATCTACGACCTTTGTGGACAGCGGCGACTTCCAGGTTAATCGATGTCAAGCACTTGCCTTTGTATAGAGATGAGCAATCGCAATTAGAAGGTGCCCACATTTCTGTGGTACGACTTTATACCTTCCCTTCTGGCTGGATTTATTTATTGTGTATAGGTTTCCGCGACGTGTTGTCACTTTGAGAATTGGACTCAATAAGGGTGGATAGGTGGGCTTGTTGGTAGTGGGTCATTTCATAAGCTTCGTTGCAGCGCGGCAAAGGACAAGGACACCAGAATGAAATGAAGGATTAACGCTGTGTGTCGTCGTTCGTTTCTTTCTGGTGTCCTTGTCTTTTGCCGCGCTACAACGAAGCTTATGAAAAAATTTGATCTCTCGTTACCTCTTACGCGAAAAGGTAAGGATCTGAAAGCGTTTATTCCTCTTTACCTGTTTTTCTTAATAGTACAGCGGTAAACCTGTGCTCTGTGAATCACCAGGTTGCGTGGTAAAGGCTGCGCGCATTTACGACCTAGATTTACGAGGCCGCCAGCACACAACGTTTTAGGACGGAGAGGAACAGTCGTTCGCTGAGGTGTGTTGTTGTGTGCAGAAATGGTGCGATGAAAGAATGAAGATGTACTAAATATGTGTTGGGAAGTAGCTTATCAAAACATGTCTCGTGTACCTCACTACGGTGTGCATGTCGATCATAATGAGATCTTGTCACCTGAAATTCGGATTTTTTATTCCACGCACGCAGAGTACGAGCCTTTTCAGGCAAAAAGGGAAAATAGACAACCACCTAACTGTAGCACGAAGCCACAAGGAAATCCATACGGATTTCTCAGAAATAAAGCATCTTAGTCGCCAAAAAATTCGTCCTGGTCCGGGGTTCGAACCCGGGACCAACGCCTTTCCGGGGCGGTCGCTCTACCAATTGAGCTAACCAGGAAGCTAGCAATTGGCAGCGCGAGGGCGAATTCATCGACAACTCGAAGCAACTGGACACATATTGAAAATCAGTTCTGCGGAATCCCGCAAGGTGGCGGAAGGGTTAAGAAAGGGAAAATAGACAACCACCCATTTGTAGCACGAAGCCACAAGGAAATCCCTACGGATTTCCCTTTCATAACCCTTCCGCCACCTTGCGGGATTCCGCAGAACTGATTTTCAATATTTTTCAGGCATTATATAATCAACAAATCGTCTCGCGCATTGCGCTACGTCTGTTGAATGAGAATTTCAAAATATCGGCCGCTTCTATCAATACAGCTGCATGTTCAAGGAAACAAAAAGATGTTCAAGTAACCTGGGTTCATATCGTTTTACTTTACAAGCAAGCGTAGTAAAAATTTTGCGAGCAGCCACACTGGCCGACATATAAAATTCTCAATCGCCATATGGCACGAGTGCGGCATGCAGCCGTAAGCGTGGTGACATTGCGAAAAGCTTGTGATTGTGCACAACCTGAACTCTTCGCGTAAGGAAAAGAGAAAACGACGCAACTACGCGTAAGTTCGAGCGCTGCAACTCTGGTTTTTACTTTGTGTGTGTATTGACCAATATTCCCTCTCACCGATTGTGATTACGATGATCGAGAAAGCTAGTTCCGCGTCAGGAAGGCCTTGTAGCACTGGTGATGCAACGGCAGCGGTAACAAAGTTAATTTGTAGCGCTGGCCTTTTTCAAGCAGAACAAGCTAACGAGGCAAAAAAACGACCCTAAAGCTTACTGGATATCTTCAAAACAAGAAAGAAAAGGTTAACAAGCACAGGAGTGAAAAGAAGCATTCGTGGAGAGCAACCAACACAGTTTGCAGTTTATTCGAGCCGTTGCATGCTTTAACCGGAACGCCCAAAGGAACTTGCGGTGTGCTCAAATGAAAAGGCACAGCAGGCCCTCTCTCTCTCCACTTCAAATTTTCTCTTTCGTTCGAACTTCCTAAGTTATATTAACTTGCTAAGGTAACGACACAAGATATTAGGATGAAATCATCATCCGTCTGTGCTGGTTACGAGCATGGAGAGCGTTGTGGTGCAAGATGAAATGGCACAGATACTTATCTGTTTGCTCTATAGATCTTTGGGAGCACTGGAACATACATGCAGAGTGGCAAACTAGCAATAACACTGCTTCGAGGCTACCGCTTGCTAACATGCGGCTTCAGTTGTGAATCAATAATGCCCTCAGTATGACTGAAGACCATACGAACATAAATAAATAAAAAAATGCAGGCAGGCTTATTCTTAGCACCCTGAATCAGTGTTAAACGCTATTAAGAAACAAGGAAACTGCTGGAATCAGCGGCAGATCCCATATCTGGCAGATGCCATGCACTGTGGGAATAGACGTAATGCGAAGCAGCCAGGAAGGAGCTGCAAAAACCGCATTGTTTCGGCTTCAAAGCAAATCAAGGCATACGTGCCACGACATGTCGTTCACTATCGCACGTTTGTCATCCATGCATACATCTACAATATGATGTATACCATGCTAATAAAACGTATACTCTGGTATATGCAATACGTGACCTGGAATTTACGTTTGTCATGTACTCATGTCATGTGATACGAATTTTGGTATTAATGCAGTGAATGAAATAGCCGCGAGCGCCGCAAGAATGTTTCATGTAAATCATGCCGTAAATGACATGTATTTCATGATTTTCAAGTTAGCACCTATGATTTATGCTCGTCATACAATCATGTTATGCCATACCAATTTTGGTATATATAAAGCTAGTGAAACGACCATGACCGCACCATGGGCGTGGCGTGCAAACCATGCCATGCATGACATGCATGTCAAGCTTTTCATGTTACCACCTGCCATTATGTTATTGCTGCAGTCATGTCACGCCGCACCTATTTTGCTATATATAAAGGTAGTAAAACACCTGCGAGCGCACCATGAGAGTACCATGTAAATCATGTTGTGGATGACATGCATGTCACGATTTTCATGTATACACTTTGTCATTTACGTTAATCAGGCTTTCGTGTCATGCTATACCAATTTTCGCATATACGAAGCTGGTGGAACCATCGTGGAACATGAGCGCGGCATGTAAATCACGTCATACATGACATAGGCCTTCATATTATGATTTGAATGTTATGACCTGCCATTACTGTTACTCCTTGAGTCATGTCCCACCACACCAGTTTTGGGGCATATCCAGTCAACGAAACGGCCACGACAGCACAAAGTCCTAGGCGGCTATATAGATAGATATAGTCGGATGCAACTTGAGAAGTCCGGGGAGGCCCTGCCTAGACCAACGAAGCTCGGCAGCCGATCTCCTCCGGCACTAAAGAAATAGTCCCGATCATGCACTCGGCAATGTTCTCCGAAGGCGGGGTCCAACGGCCGTCCGGCTAATGACGACATTCTGGAGTGGGCGCCCGCTGGTGCAGCCTTGTGTGCATCCGCCATTTTGAAAAGGAAATGCCAAATACTTCTAATCTTGTATCACGCTCAAAGTGACAGAAGTTCACTAAGAAATCCTTCGCATTGGAAATATTCACGCTCTGTGAACGTGAGTGCCATGCTCAGGGCTCTCGTCTTCTTGGCGTGTCGACCCAAATTCAACCTACGGCGGCCAAGAAATTACGTACCGTGCAACGACAGAACTGGAAACTGTCCCGCTAAAGCTTAATTGTAGAAGCACAGGTGCGTTTAGTACAAATGAAGAACAATTTAGAGTACCATGTACTCTACTACGGAACAGCTGCATGCAACCGTCCCCAAAATTTTACAGCGAAAGCTGTTATGAGATCATTTCAGCGGCCGTTTTTTGGCGCCGTAGTTGTCGGCCGCCGCCGCTGCCGCCACCGGTGTCCGCAACTACTATCGCTCGAAATAAAAAAAAATTCCAGGATGGAACGAGGTTCGAACCTGGGCCCTCTGCGTTGGAGCCCAGTGTTCTACCTCTGAGCCATGCCGGCGCTTGAAACTGGTTTGCAAAAAGGTCCTACACAGGCTTCATGTCGTGAAGGAACCACATTAACTTATGCAATATAGCGTGGTAGAAGAGTAAAATAAGCACCGAGCGTCGCACAACGCGAATTCTGTAACCAGTCGTCACACAATTCGAATTGCGCAACGAGTAGGTTGTTGAATGGTTCCAACCCATTACATAGGGGTCCGCCATAATTCTTCATCGTCATCAGGCACAGCATCAACAAAGTGCGCATAATACCTTACATGCGTTTAGCAGGTACTACGGCTCTCTGTAGAATGACGAAAAATGGCGTAGTGCCTGCTTCCCTACTTCTCTAAAATTACAATGATTTATAGCGTAGTGGGTTTCTCGCAGCGCACTTGTATTGGTTGCCAAGGAAGCCCATAAGCGCATGATCCATTTCCTCGGGGTCTCAGTAAAAGTTCTTCGCCCCCAACCCCCGCTCTCCCACGTCAACGTATGATAAACAGCATGGCGGGAGAGGGAAATAGCGACCGGGCGTCACCCAATGCAAATTGCAAAACTGGTGGGCCGTTTAAATCTTCCAAACCATTACAAAGGTCTGAGCCATAATTCTTCATCGTGATCAGTCGGCGCGTCAACAAAGTGCACATAATGCCTTACAGACGTGTAGCTGGTGCCTCGCTTCTCCGCAAAATGACGAATAATGGCTTAGTAGGTGCTTCCCAACTTCACAAAAATTGTGATTTATGGCGTAGTGCGTACCTTGCTAGTGTACTTGTATTAGTAGCCCCAAGAGAGTTTACAACGGGCTCCAGAACCGCCGCTCTTCCAGCTTTCGCTGTGACTGTGCTGTAGTTTCAGCGCAGGCCTTGCGTTTTTTTGTTTTTTTTTGTCAAGAAGAGCGCCTCATACCAGCGCCCACTGGTGTCAATATATGACGTTTGGGTAAACGATTTCAAGCGGTAAACGATTTCAAGTACTCACCGAGGAGATGCTCAATTACAGCACTTACAGTCCATAGAGCCAGAATACAGTAGCACTGCCAGCACATGGCATACCCAAAAGCCTCCGTGGTTACGCTGGGCAGATTGCAGATTATGACTTCATAGCTTTTAAAGATATTTGGCAGCACTACCAGAAATACCCGGGGAAATAGTTCGCTTGTTTTTCTGCATATTCTTTATACTGCCACCTCCGAACGCAAACGAAATATAAGAGAAAAATTGAAAAATTCTGCTAGTCATATTGAAACGCTAACTACTCACGGGTACCACAAACGGTGGCGTGAATTTTTAAGACCGTCCGTCCATAACCTGGCACGGTGCCTGCTGTGGCAGTTCCCCCTCACACGCTCTCAGCAATCACGTGATGGCACAGCGGCGCATAGTATCAGTTGCGCGTTGCTCCTTCCAACGCGCGTTGCGCAACTGTTGCGCAAACGCGGCGGCAGCGCCGCTAGACGCCGCCGCAGCGTCCAGTGGAGTTAGTCGGATGGCTCCCAAGCGGCCCGGTGATGATTCCACGGTCCGGAGAAGGACCCCAAGAATGTGGATTCCCCCGATATCATGACAAAGTCAGTCGAATTATCACAGGCTTTCTCCGAACACACTTTCGAATTGACAAAGTTTCGTTTCATTTTTTCTATGTATTTCTATGTTGTATGGCGTAGTGGGTACGTTGCTAGTGCACTTGTATTAGTAGCGCCAAGAGAGCTTACAACGGGCTCTAGAAACGCCGCTCTTCCAGCTTTCGCTGTGACTGTGCTGCGGTTTCAGCGCAGGCATGGCGTTTTTGACGTGACTAATAAAGAATTATTATTGAATTGATTGAGTGAAAGCAGATTGCGTCGGCTTACATGTAAAATACAATGTAAAAAAATATTAGTGAGACTGTACAGAGCAATAGAAAGTAAATAAAGAAATGGGACCAGCACAAGGAGAACGGAAACCCTAGGCATCGAGACACACACAGAGCGCTGAATTCAAAAAGGAAGTCATTACTGGGAACGGCAAGTTTGAGTTTCAAGCGCTGTGGTGTGTGTGTGTGGTGTGTGTGTGTGTGTGGTCTCAATTCCGACGTGGTGGCGTCCTTTTTGCGCTGGGTAACATTTGTAATAAACCATGAACCAACTCGCCCCAAGCTGCTGTGTTAAGAAAGTAAATATTGGCTCGTTTTTGTTTCAGGATGAAAGTGCGTCCATCAATCCACGCTATCCACAGGATTTACTGCGTCAACAGGATTTCGAGCTGGTGTTTACCTGAAGGCTGGCATACGATGAGGCATACGTATTTCGATGTTGCCTTCCCTGGAAGCGATTCACCTAGGTGTTTATTGCCTTCTAATAGTGTCTGAGTGTGGTTTTAAATAGTTTTTTTTGTGAATGGACTTCATTAATTCGTATTTGTGTGCTAGGTTAGCACCTGTCATGATCAAAAGCCTCATTCCTTGACGTTTCATAACACAACCAGGTAGTGGTTGTATATTAATTTTATAGAACATGTAATATATCATGCACCTATTGGTTTATTACTGGAGCTTGTATGACGCGCATAGGAAGCATCATGTGAAGCTTAATTTTACCAATGCCCACAAGGGAACATGTGAGGAACTTTAAAGAAAAAATACCTGACAAAATGTCGCTTTGATTGTGATTTTCTACAACATTGCAAAGCACAAATGTCAGGAGCACCCAACTAACAGTTAATTATGAGTAAATATACAGCGTAAATCAATAGCAATACCCCATATTCTGTAACGTTTTCGCTTCAGCACCACATTTTTTTTGTTTTCTGGCAATGTTTACACTATTGGTGTTGTTTAAATTACGAACGAACGTTTCACCAAGATAGACGCGGAGGGATATATAATGACATTGGCCCTAAAATTAAACGTACGTCATTTCCTTCTTTCCTCTACGAGTAAGATCCTAACAAAAATTTACGTTGTAGTACAGAAACATTAATCTTGATTACTAACCTATTAAACAAGAAAGTAAAAACTGCTTGCATTTATTAATCCCTGTAGTGGGAATGAGCCATCGACGAAGAACAAGAACAAGATGAACGAGAGAGGTGACAAGAGGGGCAAAAAAAAAAATATTATGCTTGGCTGAGAAAAATACTCCTCAATCTGTTACAAACACTTTGTAGCCAAGCAGCCAGTTGATACTAGTACTTCGTGTTTCATAAGTAAAATATGTTTTTGCGAGTCAGTATATGCATTGCATATGTCGATGCCTTTAATCGAAATGTCTCCGGTAGACTTAAACCATACTTGACGTTTATGCACCAGCAGTGCCATTGTCACATTAATATTGCTTTCGTTTATTCTTCAACGTAATTTGCCCGTACGTGTTGCTAAGTACGCCGAAGCTCACCGCCTGATTGTGTCGCCGTGCACTGGTCGTAAGCTTTAGGAGTATAGGGCGAACAAAACAACTTACAAAAAAATTCACCGCCATATCTACGAAGTGAATGATGTTAGAGGAGCTTGCTCGGAGATGATCGGGTAACCCACGAATGCTCCACACATTCCTCTACCATCATATATAGACGTGACAACGTTATTACATATGCATTACATACACAATGTTTATTAATTTACGGTTGGATGCACTATATACATTTTGATGAAGTCTTTATATATTTGGATGAACTATAAACATTATATATACACAAGAGATGTTGTTTTACCAAGTTCAAGAAGGGCGTCCCTCGATGAGTTCGGGGACTGGTTTCCCTTTAAAGATGATTGCTCTATGATGGATGAACTACAGGGTGTTTCAGCTAAAAAGCACCAAGTATTAAAAAATTAAACATAAGTGCTACGCATCTCCAATTAGTGCAGTATTCTTCTGAGCCATGTAGAGCACGTCAGAATATTTTTTCCGATCCGCCAAGCTTGGCAATTAAGAAAATGCTTAATGAACTTTTTAAATAATAACTCTAGAGAAAAGTTTTTCACTACACAAGTTGTAGCGCTTGTTCAGAAACATCGAATTTTCCTATCAGTGTTAAGATAACTCCCCTGCTTAATTTTTTCCGGCCTTTCTTTAAAGCGCGCGAATTTTAAAGAATAGCACGTGACTGCCGCCTAACGGCGCGGCGCTTTTAGTGCCCTCTAATGTAAGTTGAACGAATTATCAAAGGCTGCTCCGCGCACGAAGGTCAATTGAGCAGGCTGCCGGTGACTGCGATGGACGGTAAATGATGATAGAGGCGTACCATCAAAAAAAAAGAGATCTATGAAAGAGCGGCCGTACGTGTGAGTGCATCTTTATCTCGGTCCTGCACCGCGCTGTCACCCTCGCCCCTTCCAATGTGTTTCTTCATTGGTGCGAGAAAAGAAAAAAATGCCCACCTTGCATCAAATGCTACCTACGGCCTCATGTAGCATTTGCACCGGGGCAGCCGCTTCTTGATGAAGAATTTTTTTGTTTGTTGTTGTGGAATCGGTATGCTCATTTTGTCGCTTAACGTCTATCGCAGTCACCGATAACCTGTTACACCGATCTTCGTGCACGAAGCAGCCCTTTGATAATTCGTTCAACTTACATTTGAGGCACTAAAAGCGCCGCGCGTTTGGCGGCAGTTACGTGTTATTTTTTTAAATTCGCGTGCTTTAAAGAAAGGTCGGAAAAAAGTTAAGGAAGGGAGTTATCTTACACAGATAGAAAAATTCGATGTTTCTGAACAAGCGCAAAACTTTTGCATTCAAAACTGTTCTCTAGAGTTATTATTTAAAAAGTTCATTAAGCAATATTTGCGAATTGCCGAGCTTGGCGGATTGAACAAAAATAATCTGACGTGCTCTATATGGCTCAGAACAATATTGCGCTAATTGAGACGCGTAGCGTCCATGCTTAAGTTTTATTACTTGGTGCTTTTTAGCTGAAACACCCGTAGATTGCAATACATATACCAAGAGATGTTCTTTTACAAGTACAAAAGGGCGTCCCTCGATGAGCTTGGGGGGCTCGTTTCCCTTTAAAGATGATTGCTTTATGATCAGTAAATTATGTTGCCAAGGGACCATCGATGATGGGACGCAATGGAAAGTTCGAGAAGGCAACATCGATACAGCTGCCCCTGATGGTGGTGGGACGTTTGCAGTGTACGATAGGCATCGGACAGCGTAACGTGACATCAGGTGTTGGCGGGTTATTTGCAACACTAGATCTTCCCGAGCTGCTGCTGCAGTTGCCAGCACCGTCGCGCTGCTGCTATTCATGCTACGGAGCGGCAATGAAGAGTGTTCACTTAGTGAGCTTCCCGGCGAAGAGAAAGGAAGCGAGCCAAACGAGAGGCGCGGCCCTCGAGCAGTCACCTAACTAGCGCTTGCGCCGAGCGTGGTGGTGCGCCGCCCTTAAGCGACAAGCGGGCCATCTAGTGAGCATTCTTGGAATCACCGGAGGGGAGCGCAAGCTGCGCCGAGCGTGGTGTGCGCCGCCTTAAGCGGCAGCGGGCCATCTAGTGAGCATTCTTGGAATCACCGGAGGGAGCGCAGCTGCGCCGAGCGTGGTGTGCGCCGCCTTAAGCGGCAGCGGGCCATCTAGTGGAGCATTCTTGGAATCACCGGAGGGAGCGCAGCTGCGCCGAGCGTGGTGTGCGCCGCCTTAAGCGACAGCGGGCCATCTAGTGAGCATTCTTGGAATCACCGGAGGGAGCGCAGCTGCGCCGAGCGTGGTGTGCGCCGCCTTAAGCGACAGCGGGCCATCTAGTGAGCATTCTTGGAATCACCGGAGGGAGCGCAGCTGCGCCGAGCGTGGTGTGCGCCGCCTTAAGCGGCAGCGGGCCATCTAGTGAGCATTCTTGGAATCACCGGAGGGAGCGCAGCTGCGCCGAGCGTGGTGTGCGCCGCCTTAAGCGGCAGCGGGCCATCTAGTGAGCATTCTTGGAATCATCGGAGGGAGCGCAGCTGCGCCGAGCGTGGTGTGCGCCGCCTTAAGCGACAGCGGGCCATCTAGTGAGCATTCATGGAATCACCGGAGGGAGCGCAGCTGCGCCGAGCGTGGTGTGCGCCGCCTTAAGCGGCAGCGGGCCATCTAGTGAGCATTCTTGGAATCACCGGAGGGAGCGCAGCTGCGCCGAGCGTGGTGTGCGCCGCCTTAAGCGACAGCGGGCCATCTAGTGAGCATTCTTGGAATCACCGGAGGGAGCGCAGCTGCGCCGAGCGTGGTGTGCGCCGCCTTAAGCGACAGCGGGCCATCTAGTGAGCATTCTTGGAATCACCGGAGGGAGCGCAGCTGCGCCGAGCGTGGTGTGCGCCGCCTTAAGCGGCAGCGGGCCATCTAGTGAGCATTCTTGGAATCACCGGAGGGAGCGCAGCTGCGCCGAGCGTGGTGTGCGCCGCCTTAAGCGGCAGCGGGCCATCTAGTGAGCATTCTTGGAATCACCGGAGGGAGCGCAGCTGCGCCGAGCGTGGTGTGCGCCGCCTTAAGCGACAGCGGGCCATCTAGTGAGCATTCTTGGAATCACCGGAGGGAGCGCAGCTGCGCCGAGCGTGGTGTGCGCCGCCTTAAGCGACAGCGGGCCATCTAGTGAGCATTCTTGGAATCACCGGAGGGAGCGCAGCTGCGCCGAGCGTGGTGTGCGCCGCCTTAAGCGGCAGCGGGCCATCTAGTGAGCATTCTTGAAGTCACCGGAGGGAGCGCAGCTGCGCCGAGCGTGGTGTGTAGAGTGACCTAGAATAGGGGGAGTGTCCAAAGCGCCGGCTCCCGTATGGGCCTTTTGCCGTGAACTCCCGCGCCGCGCCGCTGCTGCGCCGGACCCGTGGGCTTTCCGCGCTCGGGAAGCGCGCGGAAAGCGAGGGGCGTCTGCTACGCGCTGTAGTTTCTTGCGCTGCGTTTCCACACAGGGCACTTGAAGTCTACTTAACTTTTATAATGTGGTCACGCACGGACACGCACAAGCAAAGAACGAAAAAAAAAACCTTATTCGCACGAGTAATCGGGCAATAGCATCACGCATGCTCGAATTAAGAGTAACAAAAAAAATTTAAATTGCACGCGCAGTCAGCTGAAATTTTTTCGCGCAGTGACCGCTTCACACTACGAGCTTTTTACTCATGGTCGCCACTGGTTTGCTAGCAATATGCACACCGCTTATTCGACAATTCATTAGCCTCCACTAGCTCTTTATTATGGACGGAGCACACCGGGAAGACGCAAGGGAAGCAAAAAAAAAAGAAAAAAAAGAGTAGAGACGGCCATACGACCGCAATGCTGTCGGCTTATATTTTTGCTTCTGAGGTAGCGTACAACAAGGCTTACCGTGCGCAAACATTTGAAAGAAAAGGAATGCCAGGTAAACTAACTTTATTCCACAAGATTTTGCATAAAAGGCGTAATATAGAAAATGCTTTACAAATATCCAGATATCATGCAACAAAGTTACAAATGCCCCCATTCTTCCCATTCTTGCTGTACAAGCTGCCTGAACGAAAATACGGTAAGAAATTGACAGACAGAAGTGTAATAACTCAATCACTTCAGAAAATTGTTGAAATGCAGAGATCCCCTATGTACCTATAGCCTGAAAAAATGCAACATGCGGTAATATATATATATATGTGACGCTATGAATGAGAGACGGGCCGTGGCTCATACGCCATACTATTATTCTATTCACGCGCACTTCTTCCTCGTCGGCTTCTACCAGCCATCTCTGCATGCCTGCTTACGTCACAGGATTCCCCCTCCCCCGGAAGAATGCGCGAGTTACGAACAACAAAGCATGAACAAGCCGTCTTGGAAGCAAAAAATGTCGAAATGCGCAGTAGTTTCATGTCACAATGAAGTTCCGTTAACTTGCACAAAAGACTTCACAGAAGAGGCCAGCAGTCCGGGGATATCAAGGAGAGCTCTGGTGGGCGAGGCTGGCTGTTGCGTTCGGGACAACGTAAGCATGCCTTGAACGTGGACACTGATAATGACACAGCTGGTATTCGTGTGAGAAATGGACGAGGTTGGAAGACTTTGCAGAATCGACAGCTGGGATTTCGTAGGCGTCGTATTCTTCGTCGTGAGAGGTACACACGCCGTACAAGCAGTTTGCATGCCCGTTGATTGTTGCTGATTGGGCGCTGCCTCTCTTCCTGCAGAGTACAAGGGTTGGTCCGTGTCTTTTTGAGCGTTTTATGTGGTGAGGTCGCAGATGCAATCTTGATCTTTGTTGCAGAAGGGGTCCATGACGATGGTCCTTTCGGCGGTGTCTTCTTCTCGTGCCAGTAACCAGACGTTATGTCTAATGTCGAGAAATACGTAGATTTCCCGAGAGAATCAAGAACGTCGTCGATGCGAGGGATGGGTTGATAGTCAGGCACCGTCACTGCGTTTAGCTTGCGGTAATCGATGCAGAAACGCGTGCGTCCTTCCCCTTTTTTCTCTGCCAGAAGTGCCGGTGCAGCGTATGGTGACGTAGACAGTCGTATGACGCCTTGCGCAAGAAGATCGTTGATCTGTCTGTCCATTTCAACGCTATCGGCTTCTGAGCATCGATAGGGAGCCCTGCGGATGGGAACATTGTTGGTGAGAAGAATGCGATGCGTTTCGCTGATGATGCACCCGATGTCTGTCTGTGACTTGGAAAAAATGTCGTCGTACTTATGGACAAGCTGCATCAATGCGAACTGTTGAGTTTCATTTAGATGCACTAAATCGCAAACTTCAAACTCCCTGTAAGAAGCGTCCATATTAGCCGTGGCATGGGTTTGGTGCACGAGGACGACGGGAAGTATGCAGGATGTCAGTTCTCTTGGCGTAGAGTCAGGGTGTCAAGGTCCAGGGACAAGTTGAAGAGACAGGCACTGTCCAAGCCAAGAAGTAAGTTGCTCTTCATGCCTTGTAGAACATGTGCCTGAAGTTCCCTTGTGACTTTTCCTATCTGTATCATTAGATTGACGCGACCCAAAGTTTTGGTAGATGATGTGACTTGTTGAACTGAGATGCATGAATTCCTCATTATTTGTAGGTGAAGAGCCTCCAGCACTGCTTCGTTGATACAGGTGATCGTAGCTACAGTATCAAGAGTAGCGCTGACAGGGTACCCGTTAATGAGTGCATCAAAGTGAATTACATGAGCTTTGGTCGCCCTCCTCGTTTCCCTGGTCGGTAGAGAGGCGGAAATGCTTGCGCGTCGTGGGCATTCATTGTGCCAGTGCATCTGTCGGGTAAGCCATCCATTGCGCAGTGTCTGCATTCAGAAGCGGTGTTCGTACCGGCGTAGTAGGTGGACGCTGACGGGCGCTGCCGCTTGCTGCGTTTGATCTGCGTGTTTCGACTGGGAAGAACCGCGCTGTAATTTAACTCTCTGCAAAGTTACTCTACGCGCAGCGCAGCTGAAGCCACGTCGCTGGTGTAGACGGGTTAAGCCCGCAAAGCCATTTCCATATCGGTGGAAGGCCGTCATTGAGCCCGGAAATAAGGTGTGCGTCCTTTAGGTCGGCAAGGCTTCCGAGACACATTTTTTCGTTATAGTAGTCCTTCAGGCTCTGGCCTGCCCTCCCGACAATGAATGAATTGACGGAAAGGATCCGCTACGGCACTTGTGAACGTGCTTGACGCACGTCACGAATTACTTTGATGATATTGTTGTCTATTCCGACACGTTCACAGACCACCTGAAGCATCTAGAGGCCGTTTTAAAAGCTTTCAAAAGCGAATTCGTCAAGCTGAAATTGAAGAAATGTCAATTCGCCCGAACCTCCGTTGAGTACCTGGGACACAGGGTATCGAATGGCACGGTCACTCCGAAACAAAGCAACGTGGATGCAATCCTACGGTTTCCGACACCGTCACGCCCTAAAGAGTTACAACGTTTTCTCGGCACTGTGAATGTTTACCGTCGTTACATCGCCCGCTTCAGTGAAATTGCTCACCCACTGACACGCCTGCTCAGCAAAGACGCCACCTGGAACTGGGATTCGGACTCACTCAGCTCAAGAAATGCGTAACAGAAGAGCCCATCCTTAAAATCTACGACGCCTCCAAACCTTGCGTGCTATACTGCGATGCGTCCAACAAAGGTATCGGCGCCGTCTTGAAGCAAGCGGATGATGAAGGTCGAGAGCATCCTATTGCATACCATTCACGCAAGCTACTCAAACACGAAATCAATTACGCCATCACAGAACTTGAATGCTTGGCAATTATTGACGCCATTGATAAATGGCACTGTTACCTACACGGGAAACCTTTCACTGTGATCACGGACCACGCGGCGTTGCAGTGGCTTAAAAACATCAAAAATCCCCAAGGGCGTCTCTTCCGATGGTCCTTGAAGCTCTCCATGTACGACGTGAACATCAAGCACCAAAAGGGCATTGACAACATCGAAGCCGACGCACTGTCGCGAAACCCGATGATTCAACTCCTCTCTGTTGAACAACTGCGAGAGCATCCCCACGACAAACCGCCCGGCAAGCATACCATTGAGAACGGAATGACCATAGTCACGCGCAGAGGGATACGAAAAGTCTACGTCCCCTTTGCCCTCCGATCTTCTCCAGAAAGCTCATGGCACTTTCGGTCACGTCGGTGTAAAGAAGACATTGCGGCTTCTCTCTCCACAATACTATTGGCCTGACATCGTCACCGACGTTTCCGAATACATTCGACACTGCGATACTTGCCAGCGCTGCAAGAAGCCGAAGACCAAACGCTTTGGTTCCTTGGAGTCTTTACCACCAGCGGAACAACCATTTGATCTTCTGGCCATGGACACTATCGGAGGTTTTGCCAACTACGGTTCCTCCAAAAGATTTATCCACTTAGCCGTTGATCATGCCACCCGTTATGTGTGGGCTTTTGCACACAAGAATGAGACCTGCGACGCCTACATCTCTTGCATGAAGAGTATCTTCGCTGCTGGAAAGCCTCGGAAGTTCCTTTCCGACCGCGGCACAGGATTCACCGCCGGCAAATTCAAGCAGTTCCTCAAGCACAACAACATTCATCAGCTTTTTACAAGCTCACAACGCCCGCAGTGTAATGGCCTAAATGAGCGCACCAATCAGTCTATCGTAACTCGCCTTCGTTGCAAGATTAATGACGAACCCCGAAAACCATGGACGCGTCTCCTCCCTGACGTTATCGACGAATACAACAGAACACCTCACGAGGTCACGGGCTACCCACCCTGTTTTCTTATGTATGGCACACCATCGTACCCTTGTCTCCTCTCCGACGTTGTCGAAAACCTGCAGGACGCTCGTGCAAACGCGGTCCGCAATTCACTAGCATATCACGAGAAAAACAAGCTTATATACGACAAGAAATTCATTCCATCGAAGCTTCAAGTGGGAGACTTCGTTCTATACGAAACACCCTGGCATCCAAACCGCAGCAAACTTAGTGCAATAATGGAAGGACCGTATACGATCATACGCAAGATATCCACTGTTAACTACGAGATCGACCACAGCGTGGCTCCACTCGGTCGCCAGACTGACATCGTTCATGTGGGCAGATTAAGACGATATCATCCGCCCCTGCATCTACGACTCTCTCGGGGGGAGGGGGAAGCGTGTGACGAACCACACGAGAACGGTGTGGTGCGGTAGTGGTGAGAGAGGAAGACGAAGTGTTTAATAAACATGGATCTTCGTACAGCCATCATGTCTCCTGCGTTACATATATATATATATATATATATATATATATATATATATATATATATATATATATATATATATATATATGTGACGCTATGAATGAGAGACGTGCCGTGGCTCCTACGCCATACTTTTTATTCCATTGCACGAGCCACCTCTTCCTCGTCGGCTTCTAACAGACATCACTGCCTTTATACGTCACAGGAATCCTGTGACGTATGAAGGCAGTGATGTCTGTTAGAAGCCGACGAGGAAGAGGTGGCTCGTGCAATGGAATAAAAGGATGGCGTATGAGCCAGGGCCCGTCTCTCATTCATAGCGTCACATCCTGTCGACTTGTGTACAGTTGGCACTCGGCGACAGTTGGCACTCGGCGCTCTGCTGCAAGGCTTATCCGGTGATGAAAGTAGTGTGGTAGAATGACCAGAAAGCTTCCCAGATGGTTCTGAAATGCCGTTCATTATAGATGCTTCTGGCAGTTGGCAATGCGCAGGATCTGGTGAATCCGAAACTTCCGCATTGCTTCGACTCTCTGGTGGGTGATCACTGGAAGCTGATAGCACAGCAAACATGGCTTGACTAGGTTCCATTTGCGAGTTTTGGTGAGACTGTGGAACTTTTGAAATACACCCTTGTGGCGAAAGACACATCTTGGACTGGTCTTGGCGTGATTGTGTATTTTCCCGATGCGTCAGCTCGTTTATCGTGAACGCAGCGACCTTGTGAGGCATGTGGTAATCGTTATGAGGAACAGTTGAGCCACTTGATGTAATGCCAGGTGGTGCGTCACGTATGCGAAACGACGAATCAGCTGTATCGGGATGTGCAATTACGCCTCGTGGCCTATGGTGCAGTGAAGAGGTAGAAGGTGCCAATTCTTGTGCAGAAGGAAAGCCTGGTGGACGGCTATGTGTTTTCGTTGGAAAAGCACGTGGACTGCGATGGCTGAGTTGAGATTTCTCTAGATGGTGGATTACAGACGAATCTTCACTGTAGTCTCTAAATCGGGTGATCATTTCTTCTCTGATTTTGTTCCATGATTCATTGTTTTGGAAGATGTGCGTGAGGTAAAATCGGAATGCCTCACCGGTGACGTAGTCGTTAAAGTTGGCGACCATGTCCCGTTCCGTCCATGACGCAGCGGTAGCGTGGCGTTCGAAGAGGTTGAACCAGTCCTCTACGGCTCCATCGTCCGCTGATCCGGCGTACTGTGGGATGGCAAGGTCTGTCGATGATGCTGCCATGGTGATTGTCGTTGTGTGCAGCTATGACGTGCTTCGCCAGTTCATGTGTGATCAGGACGTCTTGTTACTGCTCGTGGATGATGTGCGGCTGATGAAGTGGCTGCCAGGTCTTCATCCTGTCGGCTTCTCCTACCATGGCTTCATACGTCACATATATATATATATATATATATATATATATATATATATATATATATATATATATATATATATATATATATATATATATATATATATCTCGGTGCGTTAGTACACATTTTCTTTCATTCTTACTCGAGTAAATCGATAAATAAATACAGAAGTACAGAGAATGGCAAACAGAATAGAGCTGAGCTAGTGTGTAGGTATTCATATTAAGAAGACATGACCTAGAAACACGGACATAAGAGAAAAGCCGAGAGAGGGAACAGCTGTAGCTCACGTAGACCACCACTCGCACTTCATTGATAGGTATATGGCCTCTTGTGTGGGAATGCGCAGATAAATATTTGTGTCTACCTTCGGTTCCGCCGCTGTGTGATTTTTCAGCTGTTAGCGGCGTTTCTGGTGTCTTGACTCCTCTCCTGTGTCCGTGTTTGCACGCCCTGTTTTTATAAAGGGCTCCTAACAGCCTCTGCAAATACAACAAAAAAAAACAACGAGCGAATTATTCTCTCTTGGCATTTCTTGTCTTTTGGTGCACTTCGTGATGCCAGAACAGTGATTCACGTGACATCATCAGGGTACATACTCTCGACTGCTCCATATACCAGAAATAACAGTTGAGAATTGCCTCCCATACTGCTTTGATATGCAGCCGCCCACCCGCTCTTGCTTCTCTCGCAAGACTATCGCGCGCTATTAACTGATTTCGCTCCATTTTGTGCGTTTGCGACCGCGCGTGCAGAGATAACAGACTGTAGCCGACGAGCGCGAAATCATGATAGGTTCAGCTTTAGTACTGACTTTGTACGCGCGCTTTATGAAGAAATAAGTGGCGAGGAGATGTCCCTGTAAGAAGGGTATTGAAGGCGAAAACGAAACCAATGGAAAAGACGCCGGATTATATGATTCTTCCAACGGACGCACTCTTTACAGCGGAGACGATGCAGCTTTCCAAGAAAAAGGCGAGCCCGCTTCGACGGTTTTTTGTGTATTTTTTATTGCGTTAGTAATTGTATGCACATTTAGGACAGGTTTTCACCGTCCTTGTCATGTTCTTGCCTCTCGACGTCGCATCTCACGCCTATGCCTCTATCACAGATTCTTTCATACCATACCTCGTGACAGCCAGTTGATTCAACAGACTCATCGTACATCTCGAACAGGCCACATGAACGCAGTAATTCCACCCCGAACCCGCACCACTACGTTCCATCAGTCATTCTTCGTCCGAACTGCCCGAGACTGGAATGGCCTTCCGGGAGATGTCGCACTCGTCCGTGACGCAGCGTGCTTCCGATCTGCGACCGAACTCTTAGTCTAATATACGGAACTGCTGTTTTTGGACTTACCTTTGTAAATAGATTTTTTTTCTTCCTTTCAAATTGTCATCATTGCCGTCTTTTGTATATTGCATTTTCCGATTGTTGTTTTGTTAATTATTGTATTTTTCCCTTCTTTTCTATCTTTTGTTCTTACTTTTGATGCCCACCCCTCATGTAATGTCCCCGGGACCCTTGAGGTATCAATAAATAAATACATAAATAAATAAACTCTAAATCAATAACATCGCTCCGCGCATTGTATGTTCTACCCGCGAGTACGAGGCTAAAGCAGAGATGAAACAAGCTGGCCATCTCCGTCACACGGAATAACATCAACCCGCGTGCGAGGCCTGCCGTCGATTGCTCCTCAAGCAGAAGTTAACGCCCCGCCCGTCATTTCCTGGGCGAAGGAGCTGGAAGGGATGTCTGCGGAGAGGGTGCGGGGTAACTAGAGCAGCAACTGTGAACTTTGATTATACGGGCGCGGTCTAGAGCGCTGGCACGCGCGTTATTTCGGCAGACATCTCCCAGTGAACGGCTCGTATACCTTCTACGCGCTGTGAGCGCTGTGTTCTCAGTGCTTCGCGCTCGTATCACTGATACGACAAACTGACCGAAAACCGCTTCTCTTCCGGGAGCGGTCGTATTCCCATACACGAGCTTTTTGTAGAGTTAAGTGAGATCGGAGCAAGGAGTTGGCTGCTAGCTCTCGTTCATGTAACATTACGGCGTACACTTATCGCATTCACTGCTTCGCGCCGCCGCCGGTCCGATGAATCCCGCGCCGTTGACGCGCCGCCGCCGGTGATTTTGGGTCCGGCGCACATGTCTAGGAGGAAGAGGACAGAAATAGCGCGCGCTGGTGAATGATGATGATAGTTTTTCACTACGGTTAACGGTGGAACGCCATGCTTAACAGCTCCGCTCGAAAACAATTTGCAAACAGTGCACTTGCTGTGGGCGCTTCATTGAAATATTTCGTGATGGCGGACTGACAGCGATCTGCTGGACAATGCGTAAGGCGGACATCAGGAGTTGCACATTTCAGGAGAATTCCGACTTCGAGAAACTTAATTCCTAAACCGCGTTTCGGTGATCGCGTAATGGTCCTTTCGTTGTGCCCTTCTACAGGCTGACGAAAGCTGGAAAGAACATGAAAGACGCCACGCCGATTCCGCCCGAAACAGCGTTCTTGGGACAGCCGCTAGCAAGAAATAAAGAAAGAAAGAAAGAGATGGAGTACGTCATGCGCGCCCACGCCAAGATTCGCTGGTCCTAATTTGCCCGATTGGACAAGGGGTCCTGAATTCTTTGCTTTGTAGATTTTGGGCACTGATATCTCAGAATAGAAAAAAATGCGTGGTGTCGTGATGTTCGCAGTTGCTGTAGCTAGACATTGAATTTCTTGTACTGAATCGCTTCTTGGCTTCAACGTCTCAGTCCGCCGTTAAAATTCTGAAACACGTGCCCTAAGACACCGAAAATCAATAACTCAGATATTATATTGTAGAGAGACAGGAAGAGAGAAATGGAGGGAGATAGGAAGAGGAAGTGCGGTTATTGAACCGGTCATCAGGATCCGGTTTACTACATTGCACAGGAGTGGGAAAATAGGGGGTGGAATGAGGGCGCCGAGAGAAAGAGAGAGACATTGCGGGAGGAAAAAGAAAACAAAAACTACATACGCACAGAAAAGAAACACCCGAAGAAAACAATCGCAGATAGGGCATTCGAACGCAGTCGTTCAGAAAAGCCTGTGGACTTTCAGTAGCACATTCACGGCCTTTTCCTACGACAACAAAGAGGCCCTGCAACGCTCTTTCATCATGGTCACAAAGCACAGCCGATTGGTAGTCGAGGCTCCTGAGAACACACGAGCCAAAAATTATAGCACCGCACGAGGCATGAAATTTACAAATAATTCTCAAAGTCAGCTAGAAATCGTTCTCTTTTCTCTCGACAAATGATGTCATAAACGCGAAAGACCGCGCTGTAACCCAGAGTCCACGCTCATTGGCTGATTCGAGCATCGTGCGCTGCATGGTCACCGTGGGCGCAGCGGAATGACGTCAAGTGGCCGTGCGCGTGCCTGCGATCACACTGAAGGTAAGCCGCACATTTGAAAGAAAACATTGCTCAAAGTCATGACGCACGCTGACGAACGGACGCATCTTCCTGCCCCCTTGTCATTCCCCTCCCTACGTAGCTTTCAGTGCGCTCGCTAGTAGGAAAGGAGAGAGAAAGCACCTGAAGTGGCCGACAAGTAACTCTGCTCCTGCTTCACGGATTCTAAAACTTTTTACGCCAGTCGATTCCTGTGGCAATAAGCTCTTTTACTGAAGCCAATCAGCCATTACTTGGAAACATGTTTCAAGGCTCCTTTAAGTCCAACAGGTGGCGTAGAATTCTTTCTTCCGACATAAATCCGTCGTCCAACTTTTTAAGTGTTTATGCATTGGGCTCTGTCAACTGTACTGCTGGCAAAGGCATAAGTCAAGATGTTTTAACATTGACAAGCTGGACAGATACAGCGTAGGCGAGCAGAAGCATTCAATTTATGCATTGGTAGAGCCAGAGCAGTGTTTTCCCTTGGTAAATGTATTGAATAAGTCAAGCGCATCCGATATCGTGATTGATTTCCGCCTTTTAAGATAAGTCACATGTGTACCAAGATAAAAATTTAGAAATATTTGCATTATTTGGAATCTAATAAGACACTCTGCTAAAAGAGTAAATGTTTAGCCGGGAAGGTTATTCCTCTGCTATCGGTATGGCGTTTTAGACAAATAGCAAAGGCGTACTTAGGGAAAACCCGCATGATTGAACCGAGAAACTACGAAGGTAGAAGCGAATAAGGATGTAGTATGGCGCATTTGTTGAGCGGCTCCAAGCACAGCTCGCTTCTGCCATGTCCCAATGGTGATAAGTCTATTATTATAGTAAAATACATTGTCATACAAGTCATTATCTCATTTTAAACAAATGCTGATCTGCTTGCTGAGTAGCTAAGGGCCGTTGAACATTCTATGTATAAGGACAGCTGCAAACAGCTCTCGCAGAGATGTAGAGTGCATAGTACAAAACAAATGCAAAATTTGGCATGCCAGTGCAGGATATGACTGTCAAGCACGCGATGTTCGGGAAGTGTCATGGCGCAACCGAAATCTGACCTTGGAAGGACCACGGCCGACATTGACCATTGGCAAATTTAGCCCTTTGTAAGTCAATCTCTATGTTTGACACGATGACATACAAGCCAGTTCAGGTATAAAACACAAAGCATTAGTACAAAAAAGAAATTTCATCAAATTCAAGCCAGTGCTTCAGTCGATAAAGAGTACAACACACTTGTGCCACTGATGCATGAGAGGGTTTTCAAAAGTGGAAAAACATTGTCCCACTGACTCATATGAAGGCAGCTTCTTGCTATCGCATTGCAGGATATTTGGGATGAAACGGCCGAAACATATGGTGCAGAGCTACATTTCACAAACTGTACTGATAAATGTTACGCACACCTCCTTTCCAGCAATATAACATCCCCTGCCCCTGCAGCTCCTTTGAGCCTTCATATGGTTGCTCTCTGCTACTGTAAAGCTTACTTCAGCGCATACATATACTGTTTTTTGTCCATTTTCTTGTGCTTTCTTTCGCTGCCGAAATGATCGAGCATGGCTGTTGTCCCTAAATAACTGCCTATTTTTCAAGAGTAATGTGATATCAAGAAAAATATTCCTACGCACTATTCCCCCCAATCAGGCATTGCAAAGAACGTGGCAGTGGATCTTTCCGTGAACATCAGCGCCCTTCTAGCCCCTGGTGGGCGCGCAAAGACCTCTGGTGGGCGCGCAAATGAGCGAGCCACCCTCCGTCCAATCGTGTGCTCGCGTACTTGTGTGCGTGTGCTCGCGCGTTTGGGAAATCTAACTGTGCCGCGTGATCACTGCAGGCTTGTCGTGGTGACACAATTCCGTCAAGACGAGGAGGCGGAACGACGACCTCTTGTTCCAGGTTGTGATAAGAACTTGAAGCATGGACATATTTCTCCCCACTGGCTCCATTTTTCCAGGCTTACGCCGACGCTGTCGGGGAGGACGCCACCAAGCCCGAGCGTGGCAAAACCCTCCTCCTAATGCATTAGGCCATGCCGGACTAAAACTGTTCTATACTCTCAACGCCGCAAACGCGTCTGCGTCCACGCAGGCGTTGGATGTGTTTCAGGACGCCGTCGCCCTTTTCGACGAGCATTTCAAAGATGCCACTTGCGATTACATCACAAGGCTCAAGTTTCAAGAAAGGCGACAGTTTCCAGGCGAGCCTGTCGCCGATTTCCTTAGTTCCCTTCGAACGCTCGCCGCGTCGTGCGGTTTCGGCGCGTTCGAGAATGACATGCTTCGGCATCAATTGTTCACCGGCATAGCATCGCAAAACGTGCGCTGCCGGCGTTTGCAGAAAGGCGCGTGCATTTCCTTTTCTGAAGCTATTGCAATTTCCTGGGAAGACGAGCTCCTTCACTCGCAGTTGGAGCAGTTCGCTCCGCATTTGGTGCAGCAACTTTCTGCTGCGGGGACACAAAGCGCCCATTCTTCGTTTCATGTCATAAAAAATGGGGGTGGTCTGACTGCGATGGGAAACGTTTGCAATGGCAAGAACAGCCCTTTACTATATGACGTGGAATTTACAGATATTTGTTAATGTTGTCGTACCCCAAACCAGATGACAGCAGTTAACGTGAGATAAAAGCAGGGACTTATATATGAGAAGTTTCGCTACCTTAGGTATCGAGAAACGCACCCGGAATAAAATGCTCGAAATCCTTGATACAGTGCCAGATAGCTTTTCAGTATGTGCGTCCCAAGACATGGATGGATGGATGGATGGATGAACAACTTTATTTTAGTCCATGTGTTCATCAAAAATTATTCTCAGTCACTTAATACGCGGTAGTATCTCAAATTCTGAAATGCCAAGTTTTAATGGCACATTACAAGGGAGTTGTTTATTTTTAGGCCTGAAGTATACAGCTTTTGTTATTTATGTGTATAATTTTAAACAGTTAATCCATGTCCACGCCGCCAACTCAACCAGTACCTGCATTGCGTCATAAATTAAGTTTTTATCATTTTCAGCAGTAAGAAGCAAGGTTGTGTCATCGGCGTATATAATACATTTTACAGACGTGTCCATTTTTACAGTATCATTTATATATATGCAAAGAAAAAACAAAGCCCTAATAAGGTACCTTGCGGTACACCCGCTGAAATCTTTAGTAAATTGGATGTACAATTGCCGACGACTACCTGCTGCTGCTGATATATTAGATATGATTCAATAAGTTCTAGGAAAACACCTCCAAAGCCATAGTGTGCGCATTTCTTTAGCAGTGTAATGTGATTCATTGTGTCGAGCGCCTTTTAGCAGTGTGTGAAGATGCCTAAAGTCTGTAGTTCGCGTTCAAAAGCATTTAGTATAAATTCATTCTGCTCTAAAAGAGCATGTTTAGTCGTACGGCTTTTGGTAAAACCGAACTGTGAAGTGATGATGTGATGCTTATCTAGGAAAAAAACCATAGGCGTTTGAATTAGTTTTTCCATTCCTTTTGATATTACTGGAAGTATAGATATCGGCCGGTAATTGTTAAGTGCATTTTTTATGTCTTACCTTGTACAACACAACCATTTTTGGAACTTGCAACATTTATGGGAAAATTCCGGTGCAAAAAACAAGGTTAAAGGTATGCTCTAATAATCCAGCAATGATATCTAACACGGGTTTGATGGGTTTAATCTGTATATCATATGCATCATGACACGTGCTGTTTTTCACAGACGAAAGAAAGTTGCAGCTTCGCTGGCTGTTAATGGCGCCAGAAACGCACTGTCAGAGATCCTGTCAGAGAAGTATCTAGCACAAGCTGAATTGTGCTATTCCTTTGCTAGAGATAGAAAATAATCATTAAATAAGTTTGCTAAATCATCCTTACGAATAACGTCATCGTCTATCGCAAGCTCGGTAGGCCTGAAGTCATCACTGTAGCGGCCAAGAAACTTATTTAGCCTAGACGAAGCTAAGTCTTCTTTACTCATTGCATTTCTGTTGAAGATGTTGTTTAAGTATTTTCTGTTTTTGCAACACAACACACTGTTTACTTTATTTCGTTGAGCTTTGAAACGTTTAAGCGTTTCTTCGTCTTTGTTTTTCAGGAATTTTTCGAATAATTTACTTGTACGTTTCATTTCCTTAAAACAAGTTTTATTTAGCCAAGGTTTTTTAGCTTTGCGCATATGCTTGAGCTGTCTACGGAAAGCATTTCTTGCAAATCCTTATCGGTCTTTCATGAAAAAAAAATATAGGCGACTTCTGGTTCTGCTCGCCATATACATCTGACCAATCGGTTAACGATACCTCCCTGGCGAAATGCAGCCAATGTATATTCATTATATCTTGAATAACCAATGGTTCTATGAGTTGGGATGGCGCATGATTCACGGCTTCGTTTATCAGCATAAAAATAGATAGATGGTCACTGATGCATGCGCTTTATACGCCGGACAAACATTTCGTACCTTCTATCTTAGTAGTGAATATATCAATTATTGTTTTTGTCAATGCGGCTTGGGATTGTGATAACATTCGATAACCCATTTGATTGAATAACTAGACATAGTTTAAACAGATTTCCTGACACTTTCACAACGTCGATATTGAAATCACCTGCAAGAAATAGCTTACTACTAACGTCTCCAACCAAACATAAGTATGTATCTAAGAATGCTAAGAAATTCGAGTTATTACCGCTAGGACGGCGGTATAACACAACATAAACAAACCATTACTTTGTGCAGTCAATATTTCATAATCATTAGTGACGTGGGAAAACTCTTGAAGCAGCCGACATTTTAATGAATTTTTAGCCATCATAAAAACACCACCTCACATTCTTCTTTGGCGATTTAAAAAGAAGGTTGCATAGCCGGGTAATTTTAAACTTCAGATGCGTTCCTGTACCATGTTTCCGTGATCATAAGAAAATGAGGTTCGAAGCTAAGAGTTGAAAAAAGAGCGGTTATTTTGTCGCCCTTATTTTATACAGATTATGCGTTGAAATGAATGAAGGAGATGTTATTCATTTCGTGGAAAGCAATGCGCCTAATTTTTCCAGCGTCATATATTCATTGCCTGCCATTTTTCTTTTTAGGTAACAATCGCTTGGTTATTCAACAATGAATATTCTCTCATTACGGAGAGGTCCTGCACGCTGGCGATGACGTGAATTTCGCTGCCCTCAGTTTTCCGCGCCTTGATTGGACCCTT
Organism: Rhipicephalus sanguineus; assembly: GCF_013339695.2. Classification (NCBI taxonomy): domain Eukaryota; kingdom Metazoa; phylum Arthropoda; class Arachnida; order Ixodida; family Ixodidae; genus Rhipicephalus; species Rhipicephalus sanguineus. Next base: position 55,247 of record NW_023616244.1, read on the forward strand.
GTCTACCCAAAAACCTTCAATGGCATTTCTCTCTTTATTGACAGCGCTTGTGCAAACAATCTCTTGATTTTCGGGTGTGAGGTGGGCATTAACGCACACATTGGCGCCCTGTGACTGAGGAGACCCAAGTGGCTCGGTTGTAAGACGGGCTCTGCGTGCTTTACGGAACAATTCATCTTTCTTGAACCGAGAACAAAATCTCGCGATTATGTTCGTGTCCTTTTTCGCAGGCACGCGGTGTACAGCGTCGATATCATTCTTACTTATGGGGCAGCCAAATACATCGCCCATTTTCTGAGGAATGGCGCTGCAGTCCTCACCCTTTTTACATGGCACACCTTTTATCTCAACGTTGTTAATCCGCGCACGCTCTTCCATGTCAGGCAGTTTGGTAGCCAGTTCATCATATAAGTTCAGCAGTGGCTTGTTTTCGGCTATGGCGAATTTATGCTTGTTTTTGTTTCTTCATGAAAATTGCTGATGGCAGAGACACTTTGACGAAGCTGTTCAATTTCGGCTCGAAGCTGTTGCACTTCGTATGAATTTCAGCATTCGATGGCATCACGTAAACGTAACAATAACTACAGCACTTTCACTACTGGCAGCAGCAATCGCGACAACAACAGTAGGAGGAAAATCAGCGGTGCGAACAATCTTCAACCAACCTGCGCAAAGGAAGAACGTTGCTCAGTGGACTTGACTTCCTGCTGCCACGACTGCCACTGCTAAAATGCGGCTGCACGAGCACAGTGTTGAGATTAAGTAGTGTCTCCGGTAGGTGTCTTCGCAGTCCGCTCTGGCGCAGAAGCTCGCTCCAGGTGGCTGTAGCGACAAGGTAGTGACGTTTCATGACCAGATGTTCCAAGTAGACGGGTCGAGAAATCCTGAGATTATCCCGATAGCCGCAATAGCCGATCCAGATAACCGTCAACACCTGCACAAGTCAACACCTGGGCAAGGGAAGACCGTTGCTGAGCGGACTTCACTTCCTGCTACCACGGCTGCACTGCCAAAATATACCACAACCAAAAGTTGTTGCAAAACGCTCACGCGTGCTTTGTTGAGATAAGCAATCTCCATTTTGGTGAGCGAGAGAAACGCAACAGTGACCCAGTCACTACAGCATCTCACCATTTCCTCAGCTGATAATTTGCGCTGCAGTCTTAATGACGTTTAACCAGCTAGCCCAATCTTCAACGTTACTAAGTTGTTGTTTCTTGTTGTTGTGGTTGGTGGCGGTGGTGGTGGTGCGATGGTTCTCCCTGTCTACCTTAACGACGAAAAGGCACAGCATAGAGCTAGACCCTGCGTTCGCACTGTCGGCCCGCGTACTCCTGCTTCCACAGTGGAGGAGACGCGCGTCGGGCGACTCTCCTGACTTGACGGCAGTGTCGCTTCGTCAAACGTTCGCCTCGTGCGACCAGAATCGGGGACACTTCAGCGTTCCGTTTCCGGCTCACTACGTCTTCAGCGCATGTACTGCGAGGCGCGAGCCCTGGGTGACCTAGTCGCATACCGAGTTGTCAAGGTTAGCCATACTGCAGGTGGTCGCAGAGCCGCGCTCCACCTCTTGATTTATAATATATTCTCACAGATACTGGCATTGCGAAACACATGCAGTTAAAATTGAGCTAACGTTCTAACGCTGCAATTATCTCGCTCAATTGGAAAAATTGAAAAATCGAGAAACCGATTTGTCGGTTCGCCGAAATTTAGAGTTTTAGTCTAGCGACACCCGAAAGACACCCCACATGGTATCTGCGAATAACCAAAGCGTGTGAAAAAAATTGGGGGACGCTTAGGCTTCGCCTTTAAGAGTTAAACGCGATAGCGATATCCTGCCCCTAGTGCGTACTTCGACCACTCAGTGCATAATTGTTAATGTATTTTGTTACTCTAGAAGTTCACATTGTGCATTACTCAATGTAACTGAACAACTACAAATTGGTCGCATAGCCACAGCACGCCAAGCATTGGTGTCTGCCTTCTCTGCCTCCGTCTTTTGTGGCCGTCCTCGTTGTCGTGCGCCACTTGACACTGATGACCCCCAAAACTCGATGAGGAAGACACGCAGTGTGGTTAGCGCTTGTAGACTACACAGAACCAATCACAAGCGTGTCAAAAGCCCGGTGGCGTGAGAGAACGCCTGTGCCCGTGACACTTCTTTTGAGGTATCAGTGCACCCATTACGTGTATTTAATAGAATGCGCGCACTAAGGTGTGTGCCTTGTGTAATGGGTAGCATGCTTTAAACCAGGAGCATTTAGGCGCGAGAAACTTTTGCGAACTTGTGATGCACCCACTACGTAGTCTTAAGGGAATATGCACAGTGATGTGTGTGCCTATTGTAATGGGTAGTTGGCTTTACACCACCAAATCATTATGATATTCACATGGTGTGACGCCCGATGATAATTTACGCTTGTTCCACGCAATATTACTGTGATATTACATCTGGCACCGTGACACCTGTATACAGAACGCGTATGTTTGCGAAGCACGAAAGTTACTTTCAGTGCAGCTCCAAGGAGAGGCGTGGGTGTGTGGTTTTGTAAGTTTCCTCGAAGACAGCTAGTAAGACTGATGATATTTCTGTTTTAAACGCCTTATACCAATGTCGCACCCCGACCATCTGGTCCGGGCGACTTTCCAGGAGGGAGACAGTCTATTGCGTTTTCAATTTGCAAAACTGTTACAGGTAATTCCACATTCTTTTTAACACGCACGTGTTTTATGCCGGGGTCGACGAAGACTTCAGTGACGTATTTCCGTCGCGGAAATGACGTCGAAAAATTTACCCGATCAGATGGCAAAGGAAAAAGTGCTGTCAACGGGTAGCGGACCCACGACAGCTCGGTCCGCAACAACAGATGCCGGGTACGCTATCCACTGAGCCACGGTCACAGACTTAGAGGCTTTACAAACGCGCCTTTTATATCTACCACTCTCCCTGTCGGCGGGGTGGTGTTGGCCTGTGGGGGCGGTAAAGTAATGTAATTCGTCATTACTGTGGCCTCCGCGATAAACACCTTCAACGCGTTACAGGACCGTCCCATTCGGCGCGTTTTCAATAGAAGTTCAATTTTGTCATTGCCTTAACACACCGCGAGGTGGCGATCTGAGCCAAAGCGTCGTAAAAGCGTCGGGCTCGCTCATAGCATCACGCTAATCTAAACCAAAAATAGCTCTGCGACGCGCGCCTGCCTAACCTGGTTGTAACACCGCGTTCCCCGCTCACACGCTCGCCCCGAGAAAATCGCGGCCGTGGGGCGGCATGACGCGCTTTGCGTTTCCCTCTAGTCCGGTCGTGGTGTTCAGTCACATTTTACCATGCCCCGGGATGGCGACCAAGTTCTGCGTCCAGTACACGACGCTCTTCTGGCTATCACACCTCGTTCCCTCACTACGCTTTCACCGTTCACTACTACAGCTACCACAGGTTTGTTTTAATCATTTAACATGGACGTTAGTCGTCGGGATGGAGATGTACCACCAATCATCAAAGTGGGTGCGTCCACGTTAAACGGTTCTATAGCTGCCAGACGTCAATATACATTGTGCCAACTCTCTTATATCAATGTACAGTAAACATTCAGTTACTTCATTAAGGGCAGGCTTCACTTTCGTGTTATTCCGATTCCTATGACGGAGGGATCAACCATCTTTTTTGTTTCTTGAGATAACTGTGGTACCCTCCTAAGGCCGTCATTTTCGGAGACACACACTGCTCTCATTCCGAAGACTGAGGAATAAGCGATGTTAAAATTAGTCACGACGTACAGACCCATATCTCTAACACCGACTATAAAATACTCATGAAAGTAGTTGCAGGGAGATTGCAGTCCGCTATTACTGAAAGAGTTCGTAAGCACCAGACGTGTGGCATCAAGGGGAGTTCCATTTTGACGAACACACACACGATGCGTCGTGTCCTTGAATGCTGTGATGCTTTTCATTCAGCTGTAGCGATATTGCAGCTTGATTTCGAAAAGGCATTTGATTGTGTACCGCATGATGTCCTATTTACCATACTTGAGCATGTTAATGTTGGATCGGTAATTACAGAGGGAGTAGTCCTGGCGTACCAGAGATGTACCACTAGAATAATAATTAACAAGATGTCAGAAGCACCTATAAAGCTGGAACGTTCTGTTCGCCAGGGCTGCCCAGCTAGCCCTCTCTTCTTTGCCCTCTACATTGAAAGTTTATGCTTGGCCACTGTACACAATGAAAGCATTCGCGGTTTTAGGCTACTGGAAGCCGAAGTGAACGTTTTCGCGTATGCTGATGACGTGGCAGTATGTTGTACATCGAAAGAAAGTGTACAAGCGACAGTTTGGCCAAACTACCGGAAGTCGAGTGAACTGGGGTAAGTGCCTGGGGCTATGGCACGTTGAATGTTCATCAGTCTCAGATGCTTTTGCCAACATTCGATGGTTTAGAAGTCCAGCAAAGTTCCTAGGTGTACCCCTTCAACACTATAAAAGCACCGATGAATACTGGATGGAACAGGTGCAGCAAATGTGAGAAAGAACAACACTACGGAACGCCACTTGTCTATCAATGTTCGCGAGAACCACTATATGCGATATGCTTTTTATGAGCAATTATCGTATGTGACGCTAATGCTTAGTTGTACACGAGTGAATGTGCAGACGTTTCATATAGTATTCGCTCTTTTCGTGTGGGCGTCAACTTGGGAAAGATGCAGTAGGACGAATCTGTTCAGAGGAGTTAAAGCAGTGGGACTTAGCTTGTCCCATCTATTTGTCCGACAGCTGGTTAATCGCTTTCTCTACTTTCGGGATGTGCGAGATCATTTTCTGAGAATATGCCAGCTACGCCTTTGTCGCGTGCTACCTAAATTTCTTGTTAGCACTGCAAGCATGCCTAGAGCCACGCGAGGCTTTTTTAAAGAATTTGTGGACAGCGTCCATTTACTTTCAGTGAGGTTCTCAAATGAATATCTCTGTACAGTCACTGGAAAGAAATTATATAAAGACATATGTGATATGATTTTTTCGAGTGCCTATGTATAGGTCAATAAACAGTGGAGGCGAAGGAAAAGACGTACTCAAACGAGTGAAGAAAATGCAGATTCCTTCAGAGGCGAAAACTTTGTTTTTTTAAGTTACGTGCGGGTACATTATCAGTGTGGACCTTCTTGCAAGAACGGGGTTTTTACATGCCGTGGGGTTCTCATTGGTTTATCCGTAGAAAACCGGAGACAATGGATCACATATTTTTGCACTGTTGGGAAGGGGTCTACTTCTAGGTTGTTTTACAGAGAACGCTGAAGAAAGACTTCCCTCTGCGTCCACTTGCAATCAGGATCTTGGAGATGGAAAACGAGGATGGGATGCTTTTTGACCTAATTATGCTTCTCGCCCTCCACTGCATATGGCGGGCGAGAAAGGCCGGATTTCACTGCGACCCTGAAAGGCGACCTGCGCGTGTGCTTTTTCGCGAGAGCATTGTTCAATACATAGATGTGCTCCAACAATAGGACGTTGTTCCTGACTGGCTGGCCAGGGTTGAACCTCTGGTATACCTTAAGGAATTTTAAAGGACTCCAGAATCTTGACACATTCTTGTAGTATTGTGTATTAGTCTACATGGTGTCTGTTATTAATGTACATGTGATGTTAATAAATCGGTAATAAAGGAAAAAAAGGCGCGGGTGTGTGGCAGAAGATCTGCTTGCCAGGCAGAAGGCCTGGGTTCGATTCTCACTTAAACACAAATTTTTAATATTTATTTTATTTGCAGCTTGCTTGATTTTTCGGTCCCGGACAAGATGATTTTTTGCTCACAACTAACTATGCCGATACCGACTCCGAAGCCGACACCGGAATATCTGCAAAAGGAGCTCTTTAATGCTATCGCGTTAAAACCTGCGCAAGCGGCTTGGACACACAGCTTCCCATGTCTGGGCGATGCAGGCTACGTAGACCGTAGCGCATGTAAAGCTATGACAATCTGCCGATATGTAAAGAGGCGCACAACGAATGCAGTGATTTTACGAGCAGGCCGGGCAACCAAACTGCTTGGAGTCGATCACAGTCATTTGTCATATAAAGCATGAAATAGCGTAAGCAATCGATAGGGGGAACATTTACAGGGACAATGATTAAACCATCGCAGCCCCAAGCGCCACCTGGTATGTAAGAGCGCTGCCGACTGTTGAGTCCGTTTTTCCGTTCATGAGCGGGGCGTGCAGACAAATCAAAGTAAAGCTAGGGCCGTAACTGTGGCGAATAGATGCTTTAACGCGATAGCATCAGAGCACACGCTCCAAGAAAAACTCTTCTGCGTTCGAAAGAAATCACCCTTTTTTAAATCGAAGGAAAACGATTCGAAAGAAATCATCCCTCTTTTACAAATTTATTGCGGGAAAACTTCGTAAATCAGTTTTGATTCCAAGTTAGTTTCGTTAATTCGGGTTGATGACAACTTTGAAACTGCACATGCCGGAGAATGGAAATTTCATCGTTAGATCGAGAACTTCATAAAATGGGATTCCCCATGGATCGAGGTTTAACTGCACATGGCGTCAACATTTTATTAACGCCGGTGTTCGAAGCGGGTGAAAGTATTAACCGCTCAGTAGTCAAGAGGAACAGATCTCCAAAACATGGGCGTGACAGTCTCCTATTGAGCTGAATAAGCTTCGAAGGTGAACGCATACCAACTAGTCAATTTATCTATCTTGCTGCGCTATAAGAAATGTTTAGAGTATTCCGTGGAAGAGAGGAAGGGAAGGTGCATTAATAAAACCGAAGTCATAAGAGGCGCAGGATGTGAAGTCGTATGATGCAACTCGATGGCGTGAACTGATGTGTATGTAGTGGAGTGCGAGAAGGAGGAGCATGCGCAGATGAGGCAAGGAGGATAACAGAAAGTGAGACACCTAAATGAGTTCAAGGAAAGGAAAAGGGAGAAGGAAATGTATTACATTGCGCCAGTCACAGTGAACGCCTCATTGTGCTCCTGTGATTCCCATTTGGTCATTCTTTTCTCACAATGCGCACCACCGTAGTTACATTCACTTACGAATGTTGAGCCCTTCTATCACACTAACGTACGGTGAGGTTCATATCTTGCAGTGAAAGCTGTTATGAGATCATTTCACCGGCCGTTTTTGGTGCCGTAGTTGTCCGCCGCCGCCGCCGGTGTCCGTAACCGCTATCACACCAAATAAGAAAAAAAGGAAATAAGAAAAAAAATTCCAGGATGGAACGAGGTTCGAACCTGGGCCCTCTGCGTGGGAGCCCAGTGTTCAACCTTTGAGCCATGCCGGTGCTTGAAACTGCATTGCAAAAGGACCCTATACAGGCTTCATGTCGCGAAGGAACCACATTAACATACGTAATGTAGTGTGGTAGAAGAGTAAAATAACAACCAGACGTCACACAATGCGAATTGCGCAACGAGTGGGTTGTTCAATGCTTCCAACCCATTACAAAGGCCTTGCGATAATTCTTCATCGTCATCAGCCACAGCATCAACAAAGAGCACATAATGCCTTACAGATGTTTAGCGAGTACCACGGTTCTCCGCAGAATTTCTGGCGCCTTCTGACACCTACAACCCCACAATCGCAAAAGACCTGCTTGCCCATCAGCGTTTTACCCGACAAGTATACGCCCCTCCCGACAAACGCCTAACACGAGAGGAGGCAATAAATTGGAGAAAAATTCAAACTGGGGTTTATCCCCACTTAAAAAGATTACACGCCATGTTCCGTATGCGCTATCGAAGTTCCTGCCCCTGGTGCGTAGGAAGCCCTACACTCTATCACATTACCTGGGGCTGCTCTAAACACCCCCCACACCCGACACACACCGGCACGATACCAACACACACGTTGGAGCAGTGGGAGGCGCGACTGTCCAGCTCAGACCTGGCCGATCAGCAAGCGCTGATCGACCAGGTTCAACGGGCGGCCAAGGCCAGTGGGGCCCTCGTCCAGGGCTCCCCCCAAAAGAGTTTTTTTTATTGTAAATAAAGTTTATCTCTCTCTCTCTCTCCGCAGAATGACGAAAAATTGCATAGTGGCTGCTTCCCTACTTCACAAAAATTACCATGATTTATAGCGTAGTGGGTTCCTCGCAAGTGCACTTGGTTGCCACAGAAGCCCATAAGGCTCCCATGATCCATTTCCTCAGGGTCTCAATAAAGTTAATTCCCTCTCTCTATCTCTTTCTCACGTTAACATATGTTATAAAGCGTGGTGGGACAGTTAAATAACGACTGGGCGTCACACAATATGAATTACGTAACTAGTGGGTCGTTTAAAGCTTCCAACCCATTACAAAGGGCTCAGCCATAATTCTTCGTCGTCATCAACCGTCGCATCAACAAAATGCACATAATGCCTTACAGATGGTACCTCGATTCTCCGCAGAAAAACGAATACTGTCGTGGTGGGTGCTTCCCAACTTCATAAAAATTATGATTTGTCGCGTAGTGGGTACGTTGCTAGTGTGCTTGTATTAATAGCCACAAGAGAGTTTATAACCGGCTCTAGAAATGCCACTCTTCCAGCTTTCGCTGTGACTGTGCTGCGCTTTCCGCGCAGGCCTGGCGTTTTTTATTATGATTTCTTACTTATAGATACTCGCAACCCCACAATGTGTCGTTACATCGTGGAATGAATACAGTCAAAAACAAACGAAAGCGTCACAATGATTGGCAGGATGTGGAAATGAAAACACTACTAACGGTACAAGAGAAACAACACAGACTATACCTTTACGAATTGCACAATCATTTGCATGCATTTATATTAACTCGCACCTACATTCTTCCATATAGATAAAAAAATACCGTCATGCATGTGCGATAGCGGTACCGTGTAAACCTCCCGAGAAAGAGAATGTGCAACGGGAATGCGTTTTCGCTTCCGCAGAATGCGTGCACAGCATGACTTTCACCAACGCCAAATCTTGTCTTTTTTTTTCAGTACTCTGCTGTAAAAATGCGCACTTGATTTATTTCGCGCCGTCTCTCCGGTCGTGTCTACAAGAGCCCAGAACCTCTTGTTCCCTGTAGGGAGCATTGCTGTATTTTAAAGAGATAGAGAGAATAAAACGTTTTTTTGATGTTCTTGAGAAGATCGGTGACTGGGATCCTTAGTCCAGGATTAAATTGGAAACCCTGGCGCCTTCTGTGTAGTGGGTGAAGAAACTAATCAGTCAAAGAGGACACCAATGGATAAAAGAAATAAATGATTAGAACAATGTTTTTTTTTTAAATAGCGAAGCTATTTTAAGTCGAGCCTGCACCGTCTTCACGAAATTATAATAAATATTATGATGATGATGATAACTGATGATGATTACGATGGTTATGCTCGAAGCGATGATCATGATGATAGATAAAGACGATGCTCGAAATGGTGAGAATGATGATGATGGTGATGATATTTGAAAAGAGACGCCTGTCGGTGATTTGTTTCAAGAAACTCAGCAAAGCTTGAACGACGTTTTCCACGTGGCCATCCTGCACAATGATTCACACTTCATCGAGTTAACTTGGACAGTTCGGCCTGCGTCTGCCGCGTAAACGACGTGTGTCTTTGCGATGAGCTCACTAAGTTGGACAACCCAGCTCTCGGATGAAATAATTCTACTCCATCTATAATGGGCAACGCCCATGCAAGCGCCATTGCGCTTCTTGCAATCGCCCGGCATTCTTAAACTCCTGTAATCAGGACATCCTTCCTGCGAGTCTTCGCTATAGCAATAATATGGGCACATGTTTTTGCCGTCGCTGTTGACGTCACGTTCCATATAAAATCAATATCGGTAACATCGCCGCGCCCATCGTATGTTCTACCCGCCGCTCAAAGGCCGCGAACGGGGATGACGAACGCGGCTGTAGAGAGATGAAACTAGTCGGCCATTTCCGTCATATTGAGGGCGCATACGACACACCATCACGCGTGCGATGCCTGCCGTCGATTGCTCCTCAAACAGAGATGAAACGCCCCACCTGTCTTTCCTCGGACGAAGGAGCTTCCACGCCAGGAGACGGGGATGGGACGAGGCCTGCATCGCTTGAGCAGCAAGCGTGAATTGACTAAAAGGGCGTGGTTCGTTCGGCAGACATTGTCAAACGGATCGTATGCCTTTCTACGCGCTGTACTCTCACCGCTTCGAGTTGAGAAAACAAACACCACGTGGACCGCTTCTCTATCTGGAGTGGCCCTATTCCCAAGCCGCGCTCAAACGGGCGAGTTATTGTCCGGCCGACAAATTGAAACTGTGCGAAGAGATCACTTAGGAACATAGACACAGGCACACACGAAGCGCAAAGTATGACGTGTTCGTAAGGCTAATTGGTTCATAGATTGAGCAGAAAAGTTTAAACTGCGCGATGAGGAGAATACGTAAGAACATAGAAACGTGCACTATATCATACATCGCATAGCTTTAAAAAATCCGTAAACAGGGCGTGGGTGCTCGAGCCGACGTTTCGACAAGTGGACTTGTCTTCTTTACGTCTGAAACTGATTTCCTTAGCTATCGTGTGTATATGCTTCGGGCCCTCTCCAGAATGGGGTCGGGGTGGGGGGGTGAAAAGCCGCCATTGACGAACAATGGCCTCTATACAATGGCTTTGAAGAAGACAAGTCCACTTGTCGAAACGTCGGCTCGAGCACCCACCCCCTGTTTACGGATTTTTTTCATCGCAAGCTTCCATCTTCCACTTCCTGCCGTTTTTATAGCATAGCTATATATTGTATAGTATAGCAAGGGGTCTAAAAAAGAAGGGAGGGTGAGGAGAACGGAAAGGTAGAGGGAGAGTATAGCATAGTATAGCGGACGCTAGTGGAGGAGGGAGGCGGGTTGGAGGTTAGATACATGCAGGTGGTCAAATGGAGAGAAGGTTCCTTCAGTGCTAAACCATGCCCAAGCTCGCCTAGCTTTGTATCACTTTGCATTGCATCGTTGAGGCTTTGCATCAGCTCCTTTAAACAAAGGTCTTTACGACCATTGTAGTTTAGTCAGATAGAGCCACGCATAAATTGTAGAGGTAGGCGAGATCGTATCCCAACGAGTCAGCTGCTAGCCTTCCTTTACAATTTGTTGCTATCGCGCATTCATTGCTTGGTATTTGCGGCGAAACTTTGATTTCTTAACTGCAAAGGAGTTTAAGGCACCGCCCTGTCTTTGTCTCATCTGTGGCGTTGGGGTCACGCAGGTCCCGCGGTTGATACACATAAACAGAGCCAGCGCCTCCTCTATGTTTCTGTGCCTGGGCGAAGGAAAGGAGTGCAATGGGAACCGGCAGTCGGCGTTAGTGCGGCTTTCAGCCGGTACGCGCCGCCACCGTAGTAGATCCTGAATCGCGTCGTTGCTCGCGAAAACAAATGCCATGGCTGCATTCGAAACGGCTGTATGGTTCAGTTTTCGGCTGTATTCGGGTTGTTTAGAGTATAATGAAATCTTGTAAACGGGAATCATGATGTACTTGTTCTGGGCAACCAGCTCATTTCAAAGGCATGTGTAGTTCGCGGCTATTTGATCGAGACGTTCCCGCGTCGTCTGCTATACCGATACGAGAGAGCGCATGCCATCGTTGCGCGGAAGATTGTTTTGTCACCGTTACATTCCCTTGACTGAGAGTCGGTTGTCAATTTTGCTTGCGTATATATACACGCACACATACAAATGCACGCACAAACATACATAAAGTATGGATGAAACCCCCCTCCTCCCCTCCCCCCCTGAAAAAATTTCTGGCTACGCCCCTGCGCAGCACGGTCATGTTTAGTGATACTCGCCATGCTGGGTTCAGTTGTTACTTCCGGCTGCTAATGTGAAGGGTAGTCTGCAAAGACACGACGCTACTGCATCCTGCTTAAGCCGCCGCTTCTTATATTCTATGAAATCTCGGAGTCATAAATGACGGCTACATACTTTAGTGTAGTTTCAGGATGCATTAGGAGACCAATTATCCCGTCTAATTAGTGCAAGCCACCTCTCCCGAACACCAGCGGTAGCTGGTGTTCAGAACACTTTATTAGGGCGAAAGCCTTAGGTGCCTCATCAAACGTGAAAATTGACCGTCGGTGGCGTCAACACGAGCGATGCAAGAAATCATAATTACGTGATGACATTATCATATGACTTCACAGATAACAAAATTCTGTGACGTTACTGTGACGTCACGTAACGTGACGTCGTCATATATCCTCGGTTGGTCAAAAATCTGAGGTACAGAATAGTTGCAGCGCCTCCGATCCTTAAGGCTGTATGAAAACCTCGTTAGATGCAGAAATATCTCGGAGAGAGGCACGGGTGTTCGATACCTAGACTGGGAAGAAACTGATTTCGACTCTCAGTATTCTTAGGTGAATCCATAAAGGATCCTGTGAGTTTTTCTTTCTTCATCAATGAAGCAAAATAAAAAGAACCGTGATTTCTTTCCGGTCCATTTGCAGAGTGGAACACAACAGTATGACATGCTAAGACATGCGAATGACGTGGTTGCAGTAGCCTGAAATAGAAAATAAAACGCGAATGCTATGAAACTCAAATACATGTAGTGAACTGGCAGCACGGCCTGAAAGACTACCGGTGCAATACGCACGGTGGGGATGGAAAGAAACGTGGACTTGTGGCATCTACATTTCTTGCTGTTTCGATTTATTTTCAAGTAGTTGCAGCCTGGATGATTGGTGAAGGGACGGAGTCGTCCATGATACAATCAAAGACCATCTAGCATCTTTTTGTTGCCACCACGGTCAGAGCGTGATGAAAACAGCGCGCCAGTATGTTCGCGTTTCTTTCCATCCCCATTTACCCGTGAAAGCCTGCAAAAAGCACGAATGCAATTAAACTCGGGTGCAAACTCGAACTCGTCAGCTTCGTAATACGCACGGCTGTTCAGCGCCAGCCTATCGTAGTCTACTCGCACAGCGCCCGAGGAGAGCGTTCGCCCAGAAACTGAAAAAATAGAGGAGGCGATGACCAAGCAGGCTGCACGTTTGGAACGTCAGCGTCGCCGAAGAGCCAATTCGTCTCTCCGAGCCAGCGCATGGACAGCGAAACGCAAGCCTCGAGAATTAGACACAGACGTCAGTCTGAGCACTCTTTCCAACACCTTATCATCATCGTCCTCATCATCATCATCATCATCGTACAAAGAGGGTTCAACTTAAATTGAGGACGACGCAGCGAGCGATGGAAAGGAAAACGATAGGTGTAACCTTAAGAGACAGGAAGAGAGCAGAGTGGGTCAGGGAACAAATGGGGGTTAAGGACCTCATAGTTGAAATCAAGAGGAAGAAATGGATATGGGCCGGGCACGTAGCACGTCGGCAGGATAACCGGTGGTCATTAAGGGTAACTGACTGGATTCCAAGAGATGGCAAACGCGTGAGGGGGACAGAAAAGGAGGTGGGTAGATGAGATTAAGAAGTTTGTAGGTATAACGTGGCGGCAGAAAGCACAGGACCGGGTTGATTGGCGGAACATGAGAGAGGCCTTTGCCCTGCAGTGGGCGTAGACAGGCTGATGATGATGATGATGATCATCATCATCATCAACCTGTCTACGCCCACTGCAGGGCAAAGGCCTCTCCCATGTTCCGCCAATCAACCCGGTCCTGTGCTTTCTGCTGCCACGTTATACCTACAAACTTCTTAATCTCACCTACCCACCTAATTTTCTGTCTCCCCCTCACAATGGAACAATCTTGGCATAGAACAGCGCTTTGCGATAGGTGGCGAGACACTGGAAGTTGTAGAGGAGTACGTCTACCTAGGACAGGTAGTATCCGCGGAGCCGAACATTGAGAGTGAAATAACTAGAAGAATAAAGATGGGATGGGACTCATTCGGCAAGCATTATCAAATCATGAATGGTAGTCTACCACTATCCCTCAGGAGGAAGGTATATAAGAGCTGCATCTTACCGGTTCTTACCTACGGAGCAGAAACCTGGAGACTTACAAATGTGGTTCAACCTAAACTGAGGACGACGCGGCGAGCTATGGAAAGGAAAATGTAGGTGCAACCTTAACAGACAGGAAGAGAGCAGAGTGGGTCAGGGGAAAAACGGGGATTAAGGATATCATAGTTGAAATCAAGAAGAAATGGATATGGGCCTGGCACGTAGGACGTCGGCAGGATAACCGGTGGTCATTAAGGGTAACTGACTGGATTCCAACACCTTATATCCCACCCCAGTAACATGAATGATAAATCGGGACATGCGTGCCATTTCATTTACTGCGTCATCACACGCATGATAAGGGAGCTGTTGGGATGCCACGTTGACCATTTATTTACAATGCTACCTACTTCAACCCTCCCCATGTGGCCAGCTGAAGCCTCGTGTTCCTTCCTGTCATCCATGAGTTTTGCATATATTGAGTAGAAGAGATTTCGTACTGAAGAGGCGAATGATTAAAGTATTACATCTTCCACTATGCGAGAACTCTATGCAGCTCTCGTTATAATTTCGTTGCTCAGCAGCTAAACGACGCTTCTGAGCCTTCCGCAACAAAGACTCTGTTTGGCACAACACGTGAATGAATTACAGTACTATTTTACTCTGCTATGCAGAGATGTGTTCAGCTGTCCTTATCAATACGTCTAAGCAAGAGTTCTCATCGAGGCCTCCGGTATCCGGCGACTGCTCATTGAAGCCATAGTCGTAAACGTTAGAGTGTATGTTTATCCTATTCTACCGCGATGGTTGCTCAACTAAATCATGCTGCTTCTCGCTAACTACGCCGTTGACACGTCTCTAGAACACGATACCGATGATGGATGAATAACCTTTTTGTCAAAACATTGCCTCTTTTTGCAAAGTGTCTATTTAGCTTTCAATGGCAGTAAATATTTCATCCTTTCTTTATGCGCAGAACTACGGAATACAGCAAGTGTTCGACTTCACAAATATTAGAAATCGTAACGTCCGCTGCAGATGGCCGAATAAATGTATTCGCAAGAATCAGCCACAGCGTACACAACTGCAGACGCAACTGCGTCGCATTACTACTTAACTAGAATGTTTATACAGTGAAAGAAAATTTATTAGCCTGTAGGCACGCATACTACAGTGACACACACATTGCTACGGAAACATAATACTGCAACGTGTCCTTCATTCGATACAACGCGTTCGGTATAAAGAAAACAAAAGAAAAAACAATACTCGATGCCATGCCTGGTTAAGCCTCTAAGGGCGTCCCAACTATCACGCAACACGAATGAAAAACTGCGTTACGCGAAGTAAACCTAGTTTTTATTGTTCTCTTTCATTCTTTCGCCTCCCCTTTCCCCTTCTCCAGTACAGGGTGGCCAACCAGAATTCTTCTTGGTTAACCTCCCTGTGTTTCCTCTACCTTTCTCTCTCTATCTCTCTCATAGTACACTGGCGCAGCCACTACTATATTTTTCGTTCCTGAAGTCTACATAAATAGTCATAATTATATTTGTAACTCGACAAGTACTCACCTAGTTAACAAAATGTCAATGAGGCATATGAAGACATGTTCAAGTGACATCCAAGTGCGTTATTTTCCACAACGTACTACTAATTGCGCGCTCATTCTTTCCGGTTGATAAATAAAGCCTGCGAAATTATAAAAGTGATACGTGACAAGACTGTTGCGCGCATCAAAAAGCTGCGCTCTCAAACAGGCTCACTGTGCGGTAGCCAGTATGAAGTAGTAGTAGTAGCAGTAGTAGTAGTAGTAAAACTTTATTGTGTACAGAAACCAGACAAGCTAGAACCTTAGTGTTCCGCCGGGAATATGGGCGTGAAAAGTGTAGTCTGTCCGGCAGGGTGGTGCCGCTATTCCAAGGCCCCACTGGCACGAGCCATCCGTTGAGCCCTTGGAACAGTCGTAGCTGATCTTTCAAGGCCGGGTTAGACAGCGACACCTCCCATTCGTAACATGTGCCATTTGTTTTGTGCTCTCTCCGTGCTCTGCACACTCCCACGTGATGTGAAAAAGTGCTGGTGTTGCTCCACACCACGGAGATAAGGTGGAGAGTGTGCAGAATTTTAGATGTGAAGCATCTTACAGCGGACTTCAATCCGCTGGTGGTGGTGTGCGGCGTGACCACCCTTGCTACGCATGCGCAAGCCCTCTCCACACACCACCTCTCCCTCTCCACTCGCCTCACCCTATCTACTTCCCATTTCCCCTACCCCTCTTCCCTTTCCTCTCCCCCTCCACGTATCCCTTTCCCTCTCTGCCCTCCTCCTGTCCCCTTTCTATCTCTCCCTCCCCCTCTTCCTTCCCCTTCTTACCATTCCCTTCCCCTTCCCCCTCTCCACTTACCCTCTCCCATTGGCCTCTCTCCCCTCCCCTCTCCACTCCCCCTCTGAAACGCGGGCTGTACATGCCGAAACGCTGCTTCGCATCGCCCCATGGTGCCATTTAGCAGGAGATGGTGTGATTTTCGTAAGTGTTCGTGTGTAGTCTTCGTAGCACGGTCGCCTCAGCAGCGCTCACTTTGCCATGTATTGCTGGATAGATCTGTCTATTTCCTCTATAGTATCTTAGAATAGTAGCGTAGCAAGGGTCTAGGCCGGTAGGGTCTTCTCTTGCAGAGTAGGTGGTGGCTTGGTGATTTGTAAAGCCGCGAAACGCCTCGTACGCATGCCGGTTCCTAGTGACGCCCTCATGCCCCGGTGCCCAGGTCACAGACTGGACGTATTTAACATGAGGGTCCCATCTAGTCCCAAGAAATATTCCGAGCGCCTGTCCCCCAATTTTCCCTTTAGATAGTTTCTGCAAGCCTTTTGTGAGTCGGGATTGATGGTTCATGGAACGTTTCGCGTCCATCCCTCTTTTATTGCAAGGCCTATGGCGACCTCTTCTGCTTCTGTTGTACAGGCACGATCTGTTAAAGCGCAGGCTGTAATTTTCCCTCTACGGTCTGTGACTACAGACACAGCCTTCCTTGCATCGGTCTGATAAGGCGCAGCGTCAGTGAATCGCGCCGTGTTCATATGTTTTGTGAATGTATTCCGCCCTGGCCTTTCATCTCCCAGCATGCAGAGTAGGATTCATGTTCTTTGGTATTGGTGATAGTGTGTATCATTGCCTAAGTTGTTTTGGTACCTCTTTAGTTTCTTGCTGTTTTGTATAACTGCATCGCGCCCTGGTTTTGTTACGACTGCTATGCCAGTTGGGGTCTGGAGAAGGCAATTTTCTCGTGCTTGTAGCTGTGCCTCAATTATTTGTTCAATTGTGTTATGAAGAGAAAGCGCCAATAGCTTGTCGTTGGAAGTATTCCGCGGTAATCTTAGGGCTGTCTTGTAGGCCATTAATTTTCTTTGGTTTCCATTCTCTTTCTCTTCTCTTTTCATATTATGACACGTAAGGGAGTATGTAATAGGAGTGATGACGATACTTTGACCAGCCGGAGGGTATCTTGTTCTTTCATGCCCCTACAATTGTATGTTATGCGCGAGACCATGCGTGAAATCTACTGTACCGCTGTTTTGAGTTTATTTAGTGTGTGCAGACATCTTTGATTAGCTTGCAGCCAAGTACCTAATATTCTTATGGTATCTTTCTCCGGAATGATATTTTCTTCTAACCTGACTTCCAGCTTTAGACTCGCGTCCGTCCTTTGTGTGTTTCTCTTTGTGAAGCGAATAAGTTGATACTTTTCCGCTGAGCATTGCAGTCTCCGTATCCTTGTGTACTCTTCTGTAGTTCTAGCTGCCTATTGTAATCTACCTTCTTTCTCCGCTAGGCTGCCTTTAATTGTCCATACTGTGATGTCATGCATATATCGCATATATCACACATGCATATATCAACATGCATATATCGCATGTTGCAGGGCACCACTCAATGCGAAGCACTTGTTTACCAAACGGAAACGCACTGATCTATCTATCTATCTATCTATCTATCTATCTATCTATCTATCTATCTATCTATCTATCTATCTATCTATCTATCTATCTATCTATCTATCTATCTATCTATCTATCTATCTTGCCACTAACTTTTTGCTGCTCTCATCATTTCGCTGACTGTC
This sequence comes from Rhipicephalus sanguineus, assembly GCF_013339695.2. Lineage (NCBI taxonomy): Eukaryota > Metazoa > Arthropoda > Arachnida > Ixodida > Ixodidae > Rhipicephalus > Rhipicephalus sanguineus. The sequence continues at coordinate 73,272 of NW_023616244.1, forward strand.
TGCACCAAAACATGACTATACCACGAACATGAATGGTAGATCATGACACGCGTGTCATATGTACTACGTCTGCACACACATCAGAAGCAGCTGTCTTGATGTCATGCTGGCCTTTTAACTTACTTGCTACATACCACCCCTTGAGTCCAGCCGAAGCCTCGTGGTCTCTCGTTACATCCGCGAAATTTTCATGAGTTGGGTAGCAGCGCCGTCGCGCAGAAGAGGCGCATGTACAACGGTGTCGCTGTATGCAGACGTCCTTACACTGACGATGCTTCGCAGCTCAAAACTCAGCAACCAAACGTGTGCTTAGAGGCAAGTGTGAATATTCTTTTGAAGTAGTATTTACTCTTTTATGAAAAAAATCACAGCATATCCACGGAGTGAATGATGATGAGTGGGCGAAGCTGCGGAGGTTCATCGGTAAACCGTGAATCTTCTGTGAATTCTGCCCAGTACATCATCACCGACGTGAGATCGGGCGCGTTTATACTAAAGGTTCGATGAGTTATGACGACTTGCAGCGCACTTTAATTTTACATGTACGGTGTGAATTTTCATTGTTTAGAAAACCATTGCTTAGAAAACATCTGGCGTCTTTCGTTAAGCAGCTGGCGTCTTTTCGTTTTGCTTTAGAAACATCTGGCGTTCTTTCATTTTGCTTTTACAAAACATCTGGCGTCTTTTGTTGGTTTATTTCATCAATCAACGGCGTTTTGAACAAAATTTTTATTGTTTAATCACGCACAGGAGAAATCTCACCAGGCACTACCTTGCAGGTAAAGAATGGCTGCTAATGGGAATGAGAGACAGAAGAAGCCGGCTTTTAGCTAACGCTGCGAATTTTTTATTGTTCAACAACGCACAGGAAAAATCTCCCACCGGCACCACCTTGCAGGTCAAAGCGTAAGACTGGTTACATACTACGCTACGAGGGACGAACGGGTGCCGCTATAAGGAGCTTCGCCCCTAAAAGCTGTGCACAGCTGTCCTTCACATTAAGGCTAGAAGCGTCTCCTGATAGCGCTCTCATTGAAGCCATTTTACGGGAAACGGTATAGTTAATCCTTATCCTCTTCTACCGCCATAGTTTCACAGCTCAATCATGCGGCTTCCCGCTAACTACAGTGTTGATAAATGTATAAAACGCGATACTGATAACGCATGAACAAACTTCACAGCAAAGCACTGTCTCTTTTAGCAAAGTCCCTTACTGGGTCCCCTGAAAGTAAAAATCACAGCATATCCACGGAGTGAATGATGATGAGTGGGCGAAGCTGCGGAGGTTCATCGGTAAACCGTGAATCTTCCGTGAATTCTGCCCAGTACATCATCACCGACGTGCGATCGGGCGCGTTTATACTAAAGGTTCGATGAGTTATGACGACTTGCAGCTCACTTTAATTTTACATGTACGCTGTGAATTTTCATTGTTTAGAAAGCCGTTGCTTTAGAAAACATCTGGCGTCTTTCGTTAAGCAGCTGGCGTCTTTTCGTTTTGCTTTAGAAACATCTGGCCTTCTTTCGTTTTGCTTTTACAAAACATCTGGCGTCTTTCGTTGGTTTATTTCATCAATGAACGGCGTTTTGAACAAAATTTTTATTGTTTAATCACGCACAGGAGAAATCTCATCAGGCACTACCTTGGAGGTAAAGAATGCCTGCTAATGGGAATGAGAGACAGAAGAAGTCGGCTTTTAGCTAATGTTGCGAATTTTTTATTGTTCAACAACGCACAGGAAAAATCTCCCACCGGCACCACCTTGGAGGTCAAAGCGTAAGACTGGTTACGCACTACGACTACAACTACGAGGGACGAACGGGTGCCGCCTTAAGGAGCTTAGCCCCTAAAATTTCGTCCTTTCTTCTTACTCAGCATTATGGATTACAGCAACAAGCGGACCTCTCTCGCATCGAGAATCACACTGTCCGTTACTGGTGGCTCATAATGGAAGAAGCAAAGACTGAGGAGGGGCCCTGACGTCATTCTCTGTAAATCCTCGGTGAAGCAGGAAGCCGGTCATATTGGCTGAGCATATTCTCCACTCTTGTTTACGAGTGAACAGCGCTGTAGAAGGCACGTCTCTCTCTCCGGCTCGAAAACCACGTGGGCGGCGCGGCGCCGTGGCAATCTGAAACCAATGCAATGGAACTCAACACGCTGTGCCACCGTGATACGTCATTTTAGATGTGAAGCATCATATAGCAGAGTTCAATCCGGTGGTGGTGGTGGTGTGCGCCGTGACCACCTTTAGTGCGCATGCGCAAACCCTCTCCACTTCCCCCCTTCCCTCTCCACTGTTGAGGCGCTGTTGAGTTTAATTTCGTCTTAGTGGTGTTTGACTTCGTGGTAGAGCGCGCAGTCATCTGCGAATTATCTCATTTTGTGCCTCATATTGGTTAGCTATATCAATAATGAAGAGCAAAAATAAAAGTGATGCCAGCACGGATGCCTGGGGAACACCTGATAGTACGGGAATAATATCGGAGGTGTGTCCATCAAGTTGGACAAATTGGTAGCGCGCAGTTAAATAATTCGCGATCCATTTCGTGACAGGTCCATTGCCAATAAAACGTTCATGTTTGTAGATCAACTTCCCGTGTGATACACGGTCTAACGCTCTGGAAAAGTCAAGGAAAATTATGTCAAGTTGAGACTGATTGTTGATACCCTGCGAAAGATCATGTACAAATTCTACATGCTGCGTTACAGTGGATAATCCGTTTCTAAAGCCGTGGTGGCAAGGACGGCTTAGTTCATTATCCTCAACATATTGAGTTAGAAAATATGCTCAGGAATTTTACCGCATGTGCATGTTAGAAATATAGGCCGGTAGTTGTTCGGGGATTGTTTATGCCGTAATTTGTGCACAGAAATTACCTTGGCAATTTTCCAATCAGAAGCAATTTGACATTCTTCGATCGATTTGTGGTATATGAGAGAAATATATTTACAAGGCTCAGCGTAACGCTTCAAAAATCATTAGGAATGTCATCCGGACCTTTTTTTTTCTTTCCGTCAAAATTCTGAAGCAAAGATAGCATTCCAGCCTCAGAAATTAAGTCACGTTACACGATTTCAGTCACGTGAGTGCTGTGTGACTCTAGTCACGTGACTAGATGTTACGTGATTTTAGTCACGCGACTGTTATTACGTGATACTTCGCACTAGTGGTACCAAGCCTGAAGGGAGTGAGGAGCTCGACGCGCCGCCCCCTACTTGTTTCTGTTTAATTTTCTATTTGTTCCTTCTTTCTTTCTGTTTCTTTCAACTCTCTTTATTCTACGTCTTTTGTCACTGTATATTTCTCTTCTTTTTCTTTCTCTATATACTTCTTTGTCTTTCTCGCTCTTTCTATCTTTCTCCTTCTTGCCCTTCTATCTTTCTCCCTCTCTCTATTTATCGATTCCTTTGTCTTTCTATCTATTTCTCTCTCTTTATATCTGTCTCTATCTCACTTTCTCTTTCTCTTTTTTCCATTTCCTTTTCTCTTTTTCTCTGTATGCTATGCTTTACTTTCTCCTCTCCTCTTTCCTCATCACCCTCCCGTCTATGCTCCTCACACACACTTCCCTTTCACACGACCTCGCTATACTATATTATACATATGTGTGCTATGCTTTGCTAGCGTGCCCGGAAGGCCGAGTGGTTACGACGCTCGCCTTCGGATCGTGGGCACGCGGGTTTGAATGCCGCCACCTGATCAAAATTTTTTTCGCCATTGATTTTCTCTTTCTTTATATCTTTCTTTTTGTCTCTATTTCTTTCTCTTTCTCTCTCTGCACTCGTTCTGTCCTCTCACCCATCAGGGTTATTACAGGTCACGCCGGCGGATTGAGCGCACGTGTTTTTGGAGCGAAGGAAAAGGTAAAAAGGACGAAGCGAGCGCGTAGCGTTTCATGATGATGACAATTATTGTTCGTACTACTCCGCGCAACGAAAAGCTTAAAGAGATCTGCTCTTTAGAAGCACAGCGGCGTGAGCATTTTGCAACCTGTGACCTTGTATACGGTGCAAGTGGACGAATGGCACTTGATCGCGTGAGCTCTAATGTCGAGAGCCCACTGCTAGGAGCGAGCATCGTAAGCAAAACAGGAGAGGTTTCATACGCTCAAACAAGTTGTCACCGTAAGCATATAGAACACTAAACTATATCTAACATGTCCTGATTTCGTCTTGTTACGCACAAATATTTCGTCCGCAATTACAATCAGGAAAACTGCACAGGTGTCACTGACCTGCAAGGCGTCCATCTTGTACAGTGGTTCCGTTGTGTCATGTTGCCCGAGCATGATTTTGCTGAGCACTTCAACTCCTTCTTCTGCTTCATCCACATTTGCCTAAGAAGGCTGGAAGGCGAAAACCATATTCCCCTTCTCAGTCGATTGTATTGCATCCTCCTCCCGTTCCGCCCCCCCGAAATATTTGGACACCCAACGCGGTTCTGCACTGCTTCCCTGAGGGGAGGAACTGGGCGCTTTCTGCACCTCACGAGGTTGTGCAGTGCCTCAGGGATCGGTCTAACTTTGACTAAGCGACGATATCATCATGTGATGCGGTCAGCAATTTTGGCGATCTGTGACGTCATTACGACGTCATAGGTGACATCAACACACAGTAACGATATTTCGCATCCCACGTGTCGATGCCGACGGTAACTTTTCGAGTTTGATGAGGTATCCAAGGTTTTCCCCTTGTGGGTACACATAAATTTAATGCGTCCACAAGAAAAGACGTAACAGCAAGAACTGAACAACTTGCGGGAGCACACAAAGTTTTTCTCTTCTGATGGCGAGAGTGTTCGTATCACACTGGCGCTCGGTTCAGTAGCGTCGACGCTGAGCGCAGGCGCAGAAGCAGCGCCGCACCGTGCCGCCACCCCCCCCCCCCCACGCAGAGAGGTGCCCTCAGGTTTGAAGAGCATTGGGGACACGCACCTGGCGTCCAAAACGCGTGATGTAGGGCACGGGCCGAGGCATTGGAGGCTGTTGTGGGTGATTTGCGGGAGGCGCGCAAGAGTTGGTAGTTTCCTCGGAGATGATGTATGATGGCTTCAGTCGGTCGATGGAGACGCGAACATCCCTCCCGCTGATATGAAGGGTGAATGTTTTGTCGTCACGGCGGATGACTTTATAGGGTCCGGAGTAAGGTGGTTGAAACGGCGCAAGTACAGTGTCGTCGCGGAGAAAGGCACGCGAGCACATTGCCAAGTCCTTAAACACGAACGGTGTCGGCTTTGTGTGACGTGCTGCTGGTGACGGGCGCAGTGAGGCCATTGTGCGGCGCAGCCGGGCGACAAAGTCTGTCGGGTCAGAGCTGGTGATTTCGGAAGTTGGAGCGGAGAGAAGTTCCCCAGGTAGGCGAAGCGGCTCCCCGTAAACCAGTTCTGCGGGCGTTGCCTGGATGTCTGTTTGAAAGTGGCGCGCAGACCAAGAGCGACAGCCGGGAGAGCCTCGAGCCAAGTTGGGTTAGGGTGGCACGTGATGGCTGCCTTGAGCTGTCGGTGAAACCGCTCAATCATCCCGTTGGCGCAGGGGTGGTAGCTGGTAGTCCGTGAGCGATCGAACCCGGTGGAAAGCCCGAGGAGCCTGAAGAGTTGGGACTCGAATTGCCGTCCTTGATCGGTTGTGACGCGACGAGGAGTGCCGAAGCGGGAAATGCAGCCGGTGAAGAAGGCCGAGGCGACGTCTTCTGCGGTAATCCTTTCGAGCGGCAATACTTCGGGCCATCGAGTGTACCGATCAATGGCGGTGAGGCAGTAGCGGTAAGGCCCGACCGGTGGAAGGGGGCCGATGATGTCGATGTGTACGTGTTGAAACCGTTGCGACGGCAGGGGGAATGCCCCGAGCGGTGATGTGACGTGCCGGGTGATTTTGGCGCGCTGACATGGAATGCACGTGCGTGCCCAGGTGCGGCAGTCCCGTTGCATTCAGGGCCAAACATAGCGGTCCATCACAAGGTGTATATAGAAGCGCGGATGCGCGGTGACTGAGGTTGTGTAACTGGCTGAAAACGCTGCGGCGATGCGGCGAAGGGACATATGGTCTCACTCGTCCGTTGGATATGTCGCAGTAGAGAGTGTCCGTCGACCCACGGACGGCGACTTGTTGAAGTTGAAGAGAGGAGCCATTTTCGAGGAGCTGCTGGAGTTCGGCGTTCGCTTTGTGAGCGTTGGCGAGGGTGTCAGTCGTAACAGGTGGCAGCTCGACAGCATAGACGCCCGAGAGTGCGTCGGCGACCACGTTATCCTTTCCACTGATGTGTTGGATATCGGTGGTAAACTGGGCGATAAAGAACAGTTGGTTCTGCTGGACCGGTGGAAGTTTTTCGCGTCGTTGGGAAAAAGGCGTAAGTGATAGGTTTGTGGTCAGTGTAGATGGTGCAGTGCTGTGCCTCGAGAATATGGCGAAAGTGTTGGACCGCTTCGTAGATGGCGAGAAGCTCTCTGTAGTATGCTGGCCATGTTTTCTCCGCAGGGGCCGAAGTTTCATCGGTGATGCCTGTAGACGAGGGTGTTTTTGGTCTAGAGAGTTTCTTCGAAAAAATGCCAACGGGCACCAGTCTTGACCCACGCGCTGCGTCAGGGAGGCTCCGACGGCTGTGCTAGAGGCATCCGTGAAAAGGCCCAAGGGAGCCTCTGGCTTGGGATGCGAAAGTAGAGTGGCGTTGCAGAGGGCAGTTTTGCAGTCTTCGAACGCTTGGCTCAAAAGTGGTGTCCAAGTGACAGGATGGTTGGCTCGTAGGCCAGCCAACGCATCATGAAGAGGGGCTTGATATGTGGCCGCTTTCGGCACGAAGCGCCTGTAAAAGTTGAACATGCCCAGGAAACGGCGGAGGTATTTCGCTGTGACAGGCCGCGCCTAGTTCTTAAGGGCTAGGATGCGGTCAGGCAAGGCTGTAGTCCCTTCTGAAGAAATTTGATGGCCAAGAAACGTGACGACGGGGGCGCCAAGCATGCTCTTCTGAACGGTTATGAGTAAGCCGTGGTCGTCGAGACGTTGAAGCAGTTGGCGAAGGTGTTCGCGGTGAGCCTTTTCGTTGGGGGAGAAGACCAGGATGTCGTCTAGATAGACGAAACAGAAGTCTAGGCTGCGGACGACGTCGTCGATGAAGCGTTGGAAGGTTTGTCCCGCATTGCGGAGGCCGAAGCTCATGAATGGAAATTCGAATAAGCCGAAGGGCGTGATGATCGCGTTCTTCGGGACGTCATCTGGGTTCACGGGAATTTGTGTGTAGGCATTTACCAAGTCAATAGTTGAGAATGCGGTGCTGCCGTGTAAACGGTGGGCAAAATCCTGTATATGACGAACGGGGTACCTGTATGGGATGGTACAGGCGTTGAGGGCGCGATAATCTCCACAGGGGCGCCAGCCATCGGTCTTCTTCGGCACCAAATGAAGCGGTGAGGCGTAAGGCCCCTCCGAGCGGTGGGCAGTACCCTCGCGGAGCATGGGTTCAAACTCTGCTTGGGCGATTTGAAGGCGGTTCGGAGATAGGCGGCGGGCGCGGCAGGAGACCGGGGGGCCTGGAGTAGTGCGGATGTAGTGCACGGTTGAGTGGCGTACCTCTCAGGGGACGCCCGCTAGGTCGTCTCAAATCAGGAAATTCTGCGAGGATGGCGTGGTATGGCGATTTATCTTCAACGGCGAAAGCTTTAACGCTGGGCTGTTGGGTGGTCGTGCGTTGGCCCGGCGCGGAGAGGCCTGTTGTGGCGTCGATAAGTCGGTCATGTCGGCAGTCAGGTAAAAGATGGTAGTACGCCAGGAAGTCGGACCCGATGATTGGCTCTGCGATGCGATGATTGAGGAGCTCTGCGACGTCGACCCACTCTGCGACGTCGGCTCTGTGACGTCGCAGAGCCGACGTCGCGACGTCGCATGGGAATTCACGGCGTAGGTTTTTGAGGGTGATGTTGAGGCGGAGCGCGCCGTATGTCTTAATGCTTGAATGGTTCGCCGCACTTAGCTCGAACGACGTGCAAGGGCGCTTGTCGTGCAGGAAGGCTCGGGGAAAGCAGCAGATGTCAGAACCGCAGTCGATGAGGAACCTGCGCTTACTGACTTGGTCGGTGACAAAAATGCGACGGCCTCCAAGTTGGCAGCTCGCGGCCGTCTCTACGGGCTGCTGTTGAAGTTTCCCTGACGTCCAACTGAGCAGGGTGGTTGGCATTTCCGGGCTCTGTCACCGAAGCGACGATGGTAGTAGCAGCGGCCGTCGTCGTTTTCTTGCGATGAATCGGTGTTTCGGCCGCGGCTTTGGGGGCGTTTTCCGGGACGCAACGTCGGGCGTTGATCCAGATGCCTTTGAATAGAATCCACCTGACGGGCTGATTTCGTCGATACGGCTAGCGAGCTCGGAAGTGGGCTGTGGGACGCCGGCGGCGTGGACGAAAAGAGGTGGCGGCGGTGGAGAGGCTTCGACGACTCGGTCGGCGATTTCGGCGAGCTGGTCCAGCGGCAGATTCGGCTGAACCTGGAGGATGGCCTGAGCATGAGAGGGTAAACGGTCAAGCCACATTATTCGGAGGAGGGAGTCGTCAACAGGCGTTGCTGCCCGCGAGGGCACGCATAAAGCGCAGGAGCTGCGATGGCTTGCGGTCACCGAGCGCTTCGTGCTGAAGGAGTTGACGCACTTTCTCGTCTTCTGAAGGTGAAAGCCGCCGAATTAGTTCCCTCTTCAGGTGCAGGTAGCAGTCGTCAACTGGAGGATTTGCGAGTACGTCGCGGAGCTCAGCTGCGTAGCGAGAGTCTAGGTGGGCGACGACGTAGTCGTAGTGCGTCCGGTCCTGGGTGATACGTGCCAGGGAAAACTGCGCCTCGACTTGAGCGAACCACACCTCAGGTGACTCTGCCCAAAAGGGTGGGAGCTTGACGGCGACGCGACAGACGTCCGTGTCGGCGGTGGCCGCTGGAGCAGAGCTTCGGGGGGTGTGGCCCGAGCGCGGCTGTGCAGAATCGTCGGATGAGTGTGGTTCATTTTTGGTGCGTTGCTGCTGTTCGTGGAGTTGCTGCTCTTGGTTCTTGATTACCAGTTGTTGGGCCTGAAGTTGCTCTTCAATATTTTGTACTTGTTGGCGAAGAGCGGCGAGAGCTTCCTGGTCGGCCATGGTGGTGCGGTAAGTTCGTTATCGGGTCACCAGATGTGGGTACGCATAACTTTAATGCGTCCACACGAAAAGACGTAACAGCAACAACTGGACAACTTGCGGGAGCACACACAGTTTTTCTCTTCTGAGGGCGAGAGTATTTGTATCACACTGGCGCTCGGTTTAGTAGCGTCGACACTGCGCGCAGGCGCAGAAGCAGCGCCGCACCATGCCGCCACACCCTCAATAAACCGGAACGAAACTCACGGAGACCGAAAGTGCTGGATCTGTGAAGTCCACAGAGAGACCATGTCGGAGCTTCGGATGTGGAATAATGCGATGGAGGTTTTGAAACCGCAATTTTAAGAACGAATGTCTAAGCACTCCTAATTCTTTTTACACACCGACCCTATCGAGGGGGAAAGGTAACGTGAGAAATGCAAAATAAGATTTATTCCCAACAAGCAGCTACTCGGACACAAAATAGGTGCCGTATAGGTGTATGGAATTAGTTCTGTGGTTGCGAAGTTTAACCCATTTCACGACTCATGTGTGTTTGAGGGGCTAATCTTAAAGGGAGTTGTACTTTACCTCCCGCCGTACGCTTTGCGCATCGAGGGACTCAGCAAAAGCAGTTGCCTTTCATGTTTTTTTTGTTTTCTTTTAGGAGCTGACTCGCCAGGTTCTTAAGCTGAGGCGAAGTCCCGCGCCGTACGCGTAACCTTAGTTCCAGAGGTAACCGCTACAGGTGCAGCTCTCGCGAAAGAGATGTCTTCCTCTTCTTCTTCGAGCGCCTTCATGATATT
>NW_023616245.1:0-40001 GCF_013339695.2 Rhipicephalus sanguineus
TGCCCGCCTTCATTCATGAAATCGGTGCAGCGACAACTGCAACGCCCAGCTCAATCTCGCACAATCTCTGCGAGAAAACGCGCATCGGTGCCTTACGTCCCAGGCTTCAGTGAAGCTCTAGCTTGGGTTTTGCGCGGCTGCGACGTCCAAGTGGCTCTCGTTCTGGCACACAGGCTCAGAGGCCGTCTCACAAATGTCAAGGATAAGTTGGACAGCGAAGACTGTGAATATGTATATATTGGCGAAACAGGTAACTACAAAAGAAGGCTGCGGGAACGTTTTATTGACGTAAAGAACAAGAAAGCGGCTTCTAATGCCCTCGCCGAGCATGTTGCGTCTACTGGACACGATATCAACTGGGATAACGCTTGCATCATTGCCACGGAAAGAAAGTTGTTTCCGCGATTGCACATGGAATCTTTGGCCATTCAGACTACTGCGCATACACTCAACAGGAATATCGGGACATTCCCCCCCGTGTATGTGCGATGTCTGCAACACATGATGACACGTGCATAAGAAGAGCGCACTACGCCGTTTTCTGTCATTGTGAACAAGGCTCCAGTGTGGGGAACCGAAACGTAGTCTTTTTAATTTTTGTGTATTTTACCTTGGTTGGCGTTTTTTGTTATATTGCACCATGTTTGTCCCCGACCAGACGGGATTCCGTCGGACTCTTGACTATGGTATCAAAATGCTGCGTTTGTGGCAACCAGCTGGTGTGAAGTTAGTTGGCATGAGCCACTGCCCTTTCACTATGGTTTGCAAGAAGTCTGAGTGAAATCTGAGAAGTAGCACATGGTGTAGGCAACATGATCTGTTTCACAGACAGTAAGCAACAAAATTCGGCAGATCCCACGCGTTGTGGGAATCGGTTTCATGCGAAGCAGTCAGTGAGTACTTCTATGCTGAACTTTATGGCTTTGAGCCAAGCGTTACGAGGTGGATCGACGTGTTTTTGTAAGTGTAGTAGCTGTGTGCACATTGTGGGCTTACCAGGCACGTCGACAACACTGGCATTTAACCCTTTACTGCCGGTTGTCGCGAATTCGCGACATACCGAAAGACACCGACCAAGTAACACACGAAACGCGTTGCTGCCTTCAACGGCGGCTGTCACGTATTTGCGGTGGACGTAGCTTTCAGCATGAGACATCGAGCACCATCGCATGTAAGGTATTGCAAGCTGGAACCCAGTGTTGTGTATCAGTTGCCGGAGAGCGCGAAGCACGTGCGACAGCTCTCACTTCTTCATTGTTTTCTCCTCGAGGGACGTAAGTTCCATCTCCTATAAAAATTTTTCGGTGTGCACGCATACAAGAGGTTGCACACGACATGTCACGTTGTTTTGAAGTACGTTATTTCCTGCGCGATCCTCGCTTCTGTGGTATGTCGCGAATTCGCGACATCCGGCATTTGAGTCAGTCAGTGATGATTGCCGGTATGACAAGTTCATAATGAACTTCCGCTCGTTTTGGGGAAAAAAAGGTTTCACACGCGCTTGAAACCTGAAGATAAAAGTGACGACAGCTGTCTCAGTGACAGCGAAGACGACGATGTCGATCCCGATCCTCAGGCATAAGCACGAGTGTCTTCGTCGCGTAGTGAGGATGAAGACGAAGATGCGGTAGACCAACCTAGCTAGTGCCTCTCTAAAACATGCGGTGCGGTGGAAAAAATGACTGTCAAGAACAGCGGGAAATGCCACACTGAAAAACCGCTCTTCCTCAATGTGACACTGTCCGAGTTCCTATTGAATATTTCAAGGAATTTTTTATGACACCTTCATGGATCACATTGTTCAGCAGAGCAATCTCTTTGCGATGCAAAAAAAAATCTGAATAAAGGCTGGCTCTGTCTCGTGGCGAGCTAGATCTATTTCTCAGAGCCGTCACATTCATGTCATTCTGTCGACTCCCAAGAAGTCGGCTATACTGGGCGGCGGAGTCCAGGGTCCACACGGGGGCAGACACGATGTCACGTGATTGGCAGGAGGCAATAAAGTCAAACTTGCATTTAACAACAATGACGACGCCAAGATACGTTCATGGATGCGGGGATGCCATACTTGCGTTGCATTGAACATATCCCTGTATTGAGCTACTATTGCCTTAAATGCCGGTTGTCGCGAATTCGTGACATACCTAAAAGTATGCATTAAAGTTGCATTTTGGATAATACAACTGTTGATTTAGGTTAAGGTTGCTGTTTAAAGCTAAAAAATGAAAAACAAATTTTTTTCTTCGGCGCTTTCATAATTCAGGCATTAAAGGGTTAAAGGGTAACTTATGGTGCGAAGTAGCCCTCGCGTTAGAGTACATACATCAGTATTATCGAAAGTAAGTGCACTTTATGGTGCAGTCATGCGAATATCATACGCAACTTTGGTAATGTATTTCTCCGGGGTCGAGCAATGCTTCAATATAGCTTGCTGAATCATAGGAATACAAATGTAATGTTTATTAGACTGCTATAAAAGCGGAGCCAACATTGGAACCACAGACGTTAATCTGATGTGACACCTCTATCGTAGGAGTACATATGTAGTGTTTATTGCTTTCTTGTAAAATTATACATCCAGCACCACAACCACAATTGACGTTGCACCGACATTACGCCTGCATAGGCTGTTTTTTTTAACCAGTTTATAAACATGGGGTGTGGCTCTGTGGTAGAATACCTGATTGCCACACAGAATGCTTAGGTTCGATTCCTGCTGGGATCCTAATTTTATTGCTTCTATTCGTCAGGTCAACACTGCCGATGTCAGTTTTTCTTAACGTTCTCGCATTTAAATTACTAATGTCTGTTCTCGCGGTTCCTGGGTATATATAAACTGTCAATCACCTGTGGCGCATACCCGTACACCGCTGCCCGTGGTAAACGGGTATGTGCCACACGTGTCTGGAGGAAAGGGTTTGACGACGTACACGACAGGATTTTCACTATTATTGTGACCCGACAGTCATATTTGTCAAATCTTCTTACCCTCCCATGCCAATTATGGTCTACACCAAGTTAAGGAGGCAATCATGAGAGCACCCAGACGTAGGTGGCTAGCTAGACAGCTAGCTAGCTAGCTAGACAGACAGACGGACAGATAGACATGTACATAAAAATGCTCAAAGTGCCATAGGTTCGCGAAGAAATGCCTCACATTTAAAAAGCTGCTCAAAAGTGATATGGCAAACAAAATCCGCAATGAAGAAACACCTCTAGATTCAGTTGGGCATGTTGGTACATACTGAGCATGTGCAGCACAATGAAACGAAGACAAGAGAAGACACACAAACGACATAGAGTGGCGCTGTGTTGGTACATAATGGAAAAATACTGCAGCAAAAAAAAAATAAATAAAAGACAAGAGGACAAGCACGAGTGCTGAACTTCTGAATTTTATATGGTATTATTGTTCATACGCCGTCTAATTGAGGTGCCATCACCTGCCCATGTGTAAATAAACAAGCTTTTTGTGTATGTGACAGAGGCCATGATTAGGAATGCTTCAGATTCTATGATTTCTCATGTCGTACAAGTTTTGCTCTTCTTATAGGAGTATTGACATGATTTTCAGGCATCATAAAAGGGATATTTTTCATTCCCTTGGCATGTAATATTAAGGCCCTCCAAACTAAACATTGGAGGCTGGAAACACGTATTTTATAATATTTTAGTTTATTTAAAGAGCTCCTAAACCACTCCGAGTTCAGAGAAAAGGGAGTGGTTTCTTTCTTGCCTTCACTATCTCGCCCTTCCTACTGGCGATATCTCCTCGCCACATATTTCTTCATAAAGCATGCGTACAACGTCAGCACTAGGCATTGAGCTTATAAGGATCTCACGCTTGTCGGCTACACTCTGTTATGTTCACTTGTGCAGGCAGAAATGTAGAAAAGTAAGTGAAATCAGTTGATCACACACGATAATCATGCAAGACAAAGGAAGCATGTGTGGGCTACTGCATGGCAAAGCAGGGTAGGAGACAATTCACAACTGATATTTCTTGTATATAGACCAGTTGAGAGTATGTACCCTAATGATGTCACGTGAATCGCCATTCTGGCGTCACGAAGTGTGCCAAAAAGATGAGAAACGCCAAGAGAGAATAATGCGCTTGTTTTTTTTGTGTTTTCAGAGGCTGTTTAGGGGCCCTTTAATGTCACCACGATAGGCGTTAGGATGACAAGTCAACTCACTCTGCTGTGTTTGCGAACTCTGCATCCTGCATGTGGCCAAAATCGCTCTCAGAGTTGATAAACAAATTCACTCATCATTGCTTACGTGAAACTGATGGCAGACGATAGACTGTAGCTGCTGCTATACTCGGGGACAACTTTTCTTGGCAGTGCTGTGTATGCTACTGAACCTAAACGCATGACTGCTAGCACGCCAGGAAATAGTACATAACTTTATTGATAATTCTCCCATTAGCCTTGCGCCAACGAATACTGTTTTGTAATAGATGAGCGCAAATGGACGGGAGACAAGAAGACAAGACGACTACACGAGCGCTCGTGTAGTCGTCTTGTCTTCTTGTGTCCCGTCCATTTGCACTCAATCTATTACAGAATGAACCAACACGCCCAACAGAGCGTTTTATTAGAATGCTGTTTTATTTATTATGAGACTTTTAAAAGAGTCATAGGTAATATTATTGCTTACTTTACAAAAATTCCTTCTTTTTTTGATTTCTTGGAAGCACTACTTATTCTGCACACCCTTGTGCATCGCAAACTATTTCTCAGAAAAAAATATACCCAAAACATGACACTGAAATATGCACTGAGCAATTGAAATGTCTCTTCGATTCACATTTTTCATGTATATGTTTTTGTAAAGGCACTAACGCTGTGAGCAAGCAAAACATAAACTGGAATTTGCCTTCATTTTCCTGTGCTGCCCTCTGTTTTTTGGTAGGGGCTGGAACGGCCACTATCGCCAGAATGAAAGCCTCAGAGATCAAGACGCATTTTGCAAGTTTTCCGCTAGGATGAGGGTGCTTGCATTGTGACATAATGAAAAAAAAAAAAGCAGATTGAAATCGACTGCAAGCTGCGTAATACTAGCGGAGTACCATGAATATGCGGTAGCCTCGCCTCGGTAGCCTTTGCTTGACTGCCAAGATAAGCTGTCTTCGAGTATTGTACATCGCGAGTTGCTGTCCCCACATGACCTAGACCTACGCCAGACTGTGTTAACATGTCACTGTGAAACCGACCCCTCGATATCGAAACAGAGTGATTTTTTAAGGCAGCGCTATTAAAACTATACTCAATGCATTTCGAGGCACCACTATATATACTCTAGGGTTCTCGACAACAGTGTTTTTGTTTTTAGAGCACCAATGAAAAATTTCTAAAATTCGTGACAACTCTTTCAACGACAAGTGTTTTCAAAGTTGGTGAGCAGTCCTTACAAGTTACACAGTGGTGAGCCAGAAAACGAAACCTTCACGCACATTTTTTATGTTTGCATGGTCCTTGAACCTCTCATTGATGCATGTCCCAGTTTGGCCAGTGTACACTTTTCTACATCTTAGAGAAGTCTGGTACACTACCCCTCTTGCACACTGTGCAAGAGGGGTAGTGCCTGGGCTTTATGCCGCAGACGCATTGCTTGCTTGCTAGCTTGCTGCTGGGTCAATCATTCTGCTGAGATAAGATAGCCTGTAGTGTGTATTGACTTTCACATCATACCGATGTTTTCATTTGTGATCCGCAGGTTTTAAACGTGAAAGCAAAAAGGTGTTGGTTATGCTCAAAGATTAATGGGCTTACTTGACCTTGTGCACGAAGTCCTAGTCAATGGCCGGATCAGATTTTTAGATATGTGGCTTCATTTCAAAGGTGTTGGTGCCTGCTGGTGCTTTGAGACGCACGCTAGCAAACCACTTTCGCTTTTCAAGCCCGCCCACTCCATGCTTTAAAGGAGCTGTTGCCCCGTTGTGCCTAAAGAACACTCTTGGCAAGTGTTGCCCGCACTGTATCTTAGTAGCGCTCAACCTTCAAACTGAAAGGCTGCTCAGTGCTCGGTATTTCCAGCATCTCCTCATTTCATTTGCAGAGGGCATTCTCAAAAAGACTTGCATTGATTCAAAGCCTTTGTTTTGTTGAAGATAGGCTTGCAGCTGCACTGTGTGCGGTCCAATGCCAAGTGTCCCGGTGACTGAAGCATCTCTGTCGCATATTTACGCCCTCTCAAAAGCAGTGCTGGCAAAGTAGGAATGGACACGGGCGAAATCACACAGATTCAATGCTTAGTCTGTGTAGTTTTGTCCTGTGTCTGTTTCTTTGCAGCGCTGCTTTTTAAGTATAAGTAAGGTATTCAAGCTAGCCCCAACACAAGCTCTTCGCCTAATATTAATACATCGGCCTGTTTACCCTATGTACGATTTTCTGCACGTGAAAGGGATCTTGTAGATAACATTGTGGACACATTTCAAATACTCGTTTGTGTTCTTTATTAAATGTGAAGCATTTCTTCGCGAACCAAAGGCACTTACTTTTAGCCATTTCCATGTGTCCGTATATCTAGCGGCTTACTTCCGTGCTGTTGTGGTCATGTGCCTAAAGTAGTAGATACGAAAATTGGCATAGGAGGACATAAGTGCCTGATGAATGTGATAGATCACGACATGAATAACATGACATGCCTGTCACATACGTTATGAAACCCTTTCCCCCATCGCGTGTGGCACGTAGCCACCGACACCTTTCGTGTGCGGGCATGTGCCACAGGTGAAACCCAAGAACGGTGATAATAGATATTGAAAATTTTATAGCACAGTAATGGTCACTGAAGTGTGACTTGCCAAAACCACGATACGATATGAGTCATATCACAGGGGACACTCACGATTCATTTCGACCATCTGGGATTCTTTAAGTGCACTTAACCTTTAAAGGCCAACTCCGGCGATTTTTTGGCCATGTCAAAGTAATGGTGCTTTTATATTCCTGAGACGCTCCTGTCACGGGTCCGATAGCAGAAACACTCGGCAAATTGGAGAATAATTTTAAATAAACAAAAAAGCGCAACACCGAAACCGAAACCCAACCGAGCATACTGTCTTCGCGTGACGTATAAGTGGTTACAAAACCGGAAATCATGCAAGGCATGCCGGTCCCGCCAGCGCGTAGTATGAAAGCTGCGAAAGCGGCGAAGAGCAGACGCTCATTTGAAAGGTGACTCCGTCGAAAATCTTGTGTGTGACTGACCGTGTCACGTGCACAAGCTGAGCTGTCGGAAAATGACAGCTGTGATTCCGACGCATTTGGAGGCCAACTGTAATGGTCATTCCTCTTCGATGAAGTGGAACACACCTGTTCAGCTCTTTGCTTGCCTGGTTGCACATTCCACCGCCAGATGGCACCACCTGTCCAGAGAGCTCAAGTCTGTGCGGCCGTGATTGGGTAAAATGCTATCGCTGAGAAGTTCGCGGACTAACTAAAGCTTCTTAATATTGCTATGGGAAGAGTGCATAAGTTTGGCAATAGCGGCGTTCAACATCGCGTTGGTACGGCCGAAGGAATTTAATGTAAGCCAAGTATGAGCCACCTTTCGCACCATTAGGTTACGTTGTTTCGCACGATAGCTCACCGTATACCGATAGGCCCGGTCACGGTGCACCCTGTATATGCTACGGGAAGTGTTTCCGTGGTGTTCACGCATGTAGATTCTTTAGCCGGTACGGTATTACCGTACTTTCCGTGCGGTAAACCGGCATTGCTAGCTAAAACACTCTAATATAGAGACGCAGGGTAATCGTTAGGTGCGAGTGTATCGTGACTGCCAACGGGGAATCGTGTGCAGCCCACAACGCGACACCACTTGCCACCCATCGCACGCATTACCACAAGGAACTGAAATTCACACGCCCAGCCAACGAAGCGCTCGCCAAACACTCGCGATTGTTGCCTTGCGGATAGCAGACGCTCTAGCCCCTCGGTTCCGTCACTTCCGCTTAACAAAAATGACGTCACGCACCCAATGTTGCCAATAATTTTGGGAAGCGAGATGGGGAGAGTCGGGGCAATCAATAAAATTCATTTGCAATGAATCTGCGTATGTCTCCGGCTTGTAATTTGGCATATATAACGGGAACGTGAAAAGGAACGTACTCAGCGAATTTTATTGAGATCCATGGACCTCGAAAAATCGCCGGAGTTGGCCTTTAACATGCACCCTATCGACATGCGACCACTGTGGCCGGGAATTGAACCCGCACCCTTGAGCTTAGCTGCGCGATGCCTCGTGCCAGGCTACCTCAGCGGGTAATTTTCAAGACACTTTGCTTGGGTTAGAGAACAGAAAGATGCACGATTTATGATAGTTGGCGATTTTAATGTACCAGACAAGCACTGACAAATGTTCTGCAGTTACTCTTAGTGAGCAGCCACACGGTACAGCTTGTACGTAAATGTATTAGATGAGCAGCTGTGGTGGTGGTGTTTGTCTTGTTACTCGGGGTTGCATTGTAGGCTTTTTTATAGCAGTGTAATAAACTTTACATATGTACTCCTATGACTTGGCAAGCTATAGTCAAGTGTTCCTCGTCCCAGCAAGAATGAGTCAACGAATGCTCTTTGTGATATGCACATCAGCACACCGTAGCGTGCACTTCGTTTTGATGAAACCGATGTCTGCGCTCACTTTGAAGCATAAGCTACTGTTTAGGTGCTGTTTGGTCGATGTGCCTCGTAAAACCACGATATGCCCAAACTCTCTTTACAAAAAGCCGATCCACCTCTTAAAATTTAGCTCAAACCAAAATGTGGCCTAGGCAGCTACACGCTGACTGCTTGCTTTCTGACAGGTTTTTCTTCATCATTTTCTTTTCTGCAGCTGCATGAGCTACATAGCTTGGAGAAGTTAAATGTTTCCCTACGTTAATTTTTATTTTTTTTATCACTGTTTTGTAGAAAAGACTAAAACAGAAAATGTCTAAATGTTCATACGTACACACCAAGGGCTGGAGTTTACGGTTGAAACGCCAGATGAAGATAGCCTCCAATTTTCAGACATCGAGTTTATGCGCAGAGCAGCTAACAGTTGGGAGCGTAAAAAGAGGAGGAAAACAAGTTTTCTCCCATGCGATTCAGTGCATTTAAAAGCATTAAAAAGAACAATTTCCGCTCAATAACAACCAAGCCCCCAGAAAGTCTAGTCGCTTTAGGATCTAATGTAGACTGTAGTGGCAAGTCACGAAGCTTAAGGGCAGTGGGAACACTGTCACTTGTAATGCTCGTGGCTGAAAAAGTTTCAAGTTTAGGTAACGTTTAAAAAAGCAGTACAGAGGATGGTGAACATAAAACGAAGGTAACTGCGATACGTTATGTGCATAAAATCTCATGACCTCAAAATGATTAATGAAAGGCGTGGAGCAAAAGTGGTTTTTTTAAGTCCTTGAGAGTTGAAAGGATTGTGCAGACAAGAACAAATATAAATAGGCAAGAAAAAGAAAAATGTGTTGTAAAGCATGCATAATGTATGGAATTGCACAGCGTGGAATACGGGACGAAACACTTGAAGAAGCACACGCGGACAGCGCTGACTCTCATCCGAGGGTTATTGCACACGACACATGCGCAAGAAAAATTGCTGATGAGCAAAAGAAAGGAAAAACAAGAAGAACCTCAATCTGTTTACCGTCTGTACGTGGCTTTCAGGAATTGAACTTCATTATCACTTAAAGGGACACTAAAGGTAAATAACAATTTATGTGAGCGTGAAAGCTCAATGTATGACAACGTCTAAAACGGCAGTATTATCAACAGCAGTGCCCTACTTACCGAGAAATTAAGCTAAATGTATCACACGATGAGTGCCACGAGCGGCACATTTTCAGAATGATCCCGATGACGTATGAGAGCCTGCCTACAATTAATCACTAGTAATAAAACTAGCAGCAATAAAAAAGAACCTTCCGTGCATCAAGAGACATATTAAAATGCTGTGTTCCTTTCTGTTTGATCCATGGAAAAAAGAACCTCTTTGGCGTTGCCATGGGGAACGGCGCGCGTGGTTCAAAGGTTCCGTTTTCGCCGAACTGCGCTTCGCCTAGTGCCCTGCTTCGCTCACGCGGTCACGTCTCAGTGGTAGTTTCGGTATCGCATACTGCCGCGTGTGTTTTGCGCGCTCGTGAAAGTCGCTCTGACAGAAAATTCGACAAAATGCCGCATGCATGTGATGTTGCCGGATGCCCGAATGGTGCGCACCGCCAGTGCACGCCACCGCGCAGTAAAGGTGGGCAGCGTTGGCCACGGCAGCAGTGACGTGTGAAAGACTGATTTCAGGCGAGTGGTTTGAAGTGCGCTAACGCGATGCAGACCACTAAAACGTGATTTTATTTCAAAATAAGCACTTCCTTGGCATAAAAGTAGCACTGCGAGGTTTCTGGACCGCTATTTCAACAATCAACGTCGACTTAATATTTGCCTTTAGTGTCCCTTTAAGGTGATAGAAGGCTGGATGATACACTGCTCCCTATATTTGTTAATGTGGTACGTCTCTAGGATAAGTCTTTTGTTAATGTTACTGTGCCTATCTATCACTTCCGTCCGGTTGAACAGTGGCTTGCATTGATGCTGTGTGCAATGAGCTACCAGTTTGATAATCGGTCATTCTTTTCGCATTTCCTCTGGTGCTCCCGTAATCTAACATTTGTGCACCTACCAGTCTGACCGATATAACTACTGCCGCTTGACAGAGGGATCTTGTATACTGCTTCTGTAGCACACGGAATTAAGGTGCTTCTGTGTTTCACACCACATTCACCTTTCTTTTTGGTTTTGCCTTCTGCCCTGCGCTTAACACCCGTGCAAATGCTGCCCAGCTTCTTGGGAGCCGTAAAAACCACCTTCACATCATATCTGGATGCTACATTCTTAAGGTTATGCACCATCTTGTGAACGTAGGGCAGCGGGGTGATGGGGCTTTCATTATCTTTCCCTCGGTCCTCGCGTTTACTGGATTGTTTGGTCCATCTCGCCACCTTCTCACAGGATCTAGTGACCAAATAATCCAGAAACCCTACTTTTTGCAACCTCTGGATCTCTGCATGAACACTGCTCTGCACCGTGTGTACACATGACTTGGACACGGCCACTCGTACCAAAGATGCAGCCAACCCATCTTTAATCACTTCGGAATGAGCTCATCTGTAAGGCAATAGAGGTTTTTGCGACCTGGGCACGTAATGCTAGCACACATGCTCCGGGTAAAAAGTTAGCCTTAGGTCTAAAAACTGAAGGATTGATTCCTGTGGCAGTTCTCTTGTAAAGTTAAGTCCACTTTCGCTATCTTTAAATATCTTGAGAATATCTCCCATCCTTTTGTTGACATCGTTCCCTTCACAAAGGACTAGATAATCGTCAATGTACCGAAATACTTTGACCGTCAAACCATCTGATCTGTCCTGAGTCATCCTGTCAACACTGAGAGCGGAAGTGGACTTAACTTTACGACAGAACTGCCACAGGAATTAATCCTTAGGTTTTTAGACCTAAGGCTAACTTTTTACCCGGAGCATGTGTGCTGGCAGTACGTGCCCAGGTCGCAAAAACCCCTATTGACTTACACATCACCTCATTCCAAAGTGATTAAAGATGGGTTGGCTGCATCTTTGGTACAGGCAGCCGTGTCCAAGTCATGTGTACACACGGTGCAGAGCAGTGTTCATGCTGAGATCCAGAGGTTGCAAAAAGCAGGGTTTCTGGATTATTTGGTCACTAGATCCTGTGAGAAGGTGGCGAGATGGATCAAACAGCGCTTGTTTGTGTACGTGTCTGTCAGTCCTCAGTCCGGGTCGCGCTGCCCTCAGCAAACAATCCAGTAAACGCGAGGACCGAGGGAAAGATAATGAAAGCCGCATCGCCCCACTGCCCTACATTCACATGATGGTGCATAACCTTAAGAATGTAGCATCTAGATATAATGTGAAGGTGGTTTTTACGGCTCCCAAGAAGTTGGGCAGCATTTGCGCGCATGTTAAGCGCAGGGCAGAAGGCAAAATCAAAAAGAAAGGTGAATGCGGTGTGAAACACAGAAGCACCTTCATTCCGTGTGCTACAGAAGTAGTATACAGGATCCCTCTGTTATGCGGCAGTAGTTATATCGGTCAGACTGGTAGCTACGCAAATGTTAGATTACGGGAGCACCAGAGGAAATGCGAAAAGAATGACCGATTATCAAACTTGGTAGCTCATTGCACACAGCATCAATGCAAGGCACTGTTCAACAAGACGGAAGTGATAGACAGGCACAGTAACATGAACAAAAGACTTATCCTAGAGGCGTACCACATTAACAAATATAGGGAGCAGTGTATCAGCCAGCCTTATATCACCTTAAGTGATAAAGAAGTTCAATTCCTGAAAGCCATGCACAGACGGTAAACAGATTGAGGTTCTTCTTGTTTTTCCTTTCTTTTGCTCATCAGTAATTTTTCATGCGCATGTGTCGTGTGCAATAAACCTTAATTGAGAGTCAGCGCTGTCCGTGTGTGCTTCTTCAAGTGTTTCGTCCCGTATTCCACGCTGTGCAATTCCATACATTATGAATCAAGACCAACTAGCCCGATTCCGTTTTGTTGTCTGTAATAAAGCATGCAGATAGATATTTGAAATGTGCCTGCAACATTGTCTAGAATACCCTTTTCATGCATAGAAAGTTGCTCCTAGGGAGGCAGGCTGATCTACTTAATTGTTTGTGACCTTGTGAGGCTCGAACATTTTTCCCAAATGTGGTCATTGATGATTGACATTTTTTATTTTGTATTGCAAATATTTAGGGTGACTTAAATAAAAATTACTCAAGTTTTTCTTTAGAGTGACTATAAAGTGGCAATATTTTCCATAGGTACAGGCAGTCTTGGACAGTAAATAGTTACTAGTAATGCATTACTGCTAACTAGTTACTTTTTTCAGTAACTTGTAACTGTAACTAGTTACTTTTAAGTTAGAGGAAGTTGTAACTGTAACGGTATTTGCCGTTACAGTTACTTCTGTCTTTATGAAAAATTATCCAACAGCAACACTTGTTAAAGGCCTTTCGCTTTTTCTAACTTTCTTCTTTACCATATCCTTTCCACCTCTCAACTTTCCTGAATAGGGCGCCCCTCGCAGTTCAGGAGAGGGGGTCACTAGGAGAATTATCTTCCCTGTAGAAGACTGAGGTCAGAGGTCAGTCATTAACGCAACATGTAAATCATGTTGCAACTGAACAGCTGCTAAGCTGACGTCCATTTTTTTTCCGCATATATATCGCCTTTGTCACTTGAGCATCTAGCTCTGTTCTTGGTGCACAGGTGAAGCATTAGGACGCCTAGTTTACAGTCTCCTTCGTCTGAGGCTCTGAGCTAATCGTGTTTGACAGGTGGCTAGAAAGCAGCCGAACGCCAAACGGCTAAGAGCCAGAAATACCATGAACTAACGAAGCGATTTTTAAAAACTTCTTTGGAACTGATTGTAGAATGTTTACTCCGACTTAACACAGCAATTATTAAAAAAATGACAGACCTTTCACCTCCTATGCAGGTGGCATCCTCAGTATACACTGGCAACAAAAAAAAAATATTGAGCCGAGGTCAACCACTCCGCTAGTCACGCATGTCCTTGTAAATGTCCAGTGGGGGGGCCGCAGTTGTTTTTGCAAGCCGATGCGCAACGGCGAATGAACCACGATTCCAGAAGTTCTTTCCCCCCACCTTCGTTCACAAACCAGCATCGTCGCATTGTTTAGGTCAAAGCTATGCCCTGTCATCCAGCAGTGTTCAACAAGCTCCATCTTAAACGCATTGAATGGGTTGCTTTAGCAACATTCCGTTTGTGTTCTTTAGGCCTCGTTAATCCTTTCCTGCATGTTTCGCCGATGTGTCGGAATCCCCGCATCGTGCTTTTGGATGACATCCCCATGATCGTCCGCAGGTGGGTAGTGTTTGGATTTCGCGAACACGTGTCCTAAGGTATAGTAACGGGGCTTAAGAACAGTTTGTATGCCCAGTGGACGCGAAAGCTCTCCGAACAGAGTCGTGCCACATCTTAAACATACGGAACAGACACAATGCATGTTGTCTCCACTAGTGATGCACTCCCCGTTGCACTTCGCATGCGCTTCTTACTGCCGTCGTTCCACTTCGTTTTCCACTTCAAGATGAGGCAAATGATTGCTTGTGTGAGGCCCAATTAGGTTTCCGTTGTCTACGTTTTTACCACGTGCAATTTTGACTACGCGCATGCCTTCATACGTTATTAAATAAATTCTATCATTTGATTTGTGATCTATTATTTTATACAGTAACAGAAAAGTAACAACGTTACTTTTTTGCAGTAACTGTAACAGGTTGCCTTTCAAAACTGTAACAGAGTTACTTTTTTGGCTTAGCTAGCTGTAGCTGTAACACTTTTACTTTTTACTGCTAACGTGCCCATGACTGGGTACTGGTACATTGCTTATTCAGGAGCAATAAAATTAAGAAACCTATGCTATTAATGAAAACTTGTTTATCGGAATAAATATGTTTCATAGGCTAATAAAAATGTGCACTCCAAGACACCAAACATGCAGGCATGGTAGCATTTGTGTGCAACGGCATTGTTTTGCAGTACTATAGTTCACCTGTGAATGTCTGAAATCTCATCCCTGTAAGCACTAAACAAGCTAGGTCAGGTGATTTGTTTACAAGTCTGATTAGACATGAGCTTTTGCTAGCGCAACAAACAGAAACTGCCTGCGAGACAAAACCAAACTTGTCACTGTGCACATGCGCAAGCAATAGCCGATGTGGCGGCCTAACTAGACCTTGGAGTAGAAACGAAAGGTAAACATTGCGACAAAAAAAAAAATCCTGCTTTTCCATAAGTTGACAGCACTTGCTTGGCAAAAGTAATATTGAAGTGGCATGTTTTTCAAGCACGCACAGCACCATACATGTACGGCAGTGATCATTTGGGACTTGTTGGTGCTGCTGTACATCTACGGCATTGACTCTTCAAGGGTAAACAGAGCATACATAAGTGAAAGGAATGCTCCAGTTGCCAGGATGCTTGTGATCACACTGCACACGATGCAGCTGCAAGCCTCTCAACGAAACCAAGGTCTTGGATCGATGCAGGTCTCAAAAAGCACGTAAAATTTCGGAGGTTTATTTAATGCAAAAGGAATGACTTGGGGAAACTGCGGCAGCACACCTTCCATGGCATTGGGAGATACTACATAAGATTCATAGAGGAGCCTTGCATCGAGCCACAAGTGTCAATGCAAAAATGTTGTTTGCATTGATTCTTTCATCTCGTGTTCTTGTATTTGCTGATCAGTCATCCTGTTGTGTATTGATGTGTGCCAGTGAATAACGCAGAGTTGAAAGTTCGTGCACTTGTGTGCATTCTGTTGTCCTTTGTGTAAATGTATAGAGCCATGAGCAATAGCTACAGGGTTGTTCATCAGGCTTGCAACACCGTAAGGCACGTTTCCAAATCATGAAGCCCTTGTGTCCACTTGTAAATTAATCACGCAAGCTTGTTTCAACGAACTTTAATTGAAACCTACTGCCAATTATTTTGTGCTGTGGCAGATTTTATTTTAACAAGGACTGTTGAAGTAGCTGTTCATTTCTTTTTAAATGGACATGTGGCATTTGTTCTTGATAGTGCAATACAACTTCTGCAGTCGTCGTTTTTCGTTGTCTTATCTTGCATGTGTGTTCTACAGCAGTGCTTAATACTTATTTTATGGTCTTTATTTCTATTCTTGTATGCAGGTGTCTGTGAAAAAGGAAAAAAATCTGCCAGAAGCACCGCACTCCATCAAAAAGTGGCTGCCAAAGTCTGTTGACCTGAATGGAGGCATGGAGAGGCACTTCACAGACGCATTCATAGTGTAGCAGCCCAATCACTGATTTCAGGACCCTGGCCAGCCCACCATCATTACCTCATCCCCTGCTGCTGCCTGTAAGGTTCCGGCCAGCCAGTAGTCATCAGCACCCTGTCCCTGCAGCCCTGGCCAGCCCTATGCCCATGGAGCCTTGCTGGGCTCCCCTACTTTTGGCTGTGTTGCTTAATTAACTACAGTAACTTGAAAAACTGCACTGGAAAATAAATGGTCTGGCTTGTACTTTTATAAATAAAGTTTTCTAAAATGTCTTCTAGCATTCTCATTTATAAATTGCTTGTGTGCAGGATATCTGCATCCAGCAGTTATTTTAGTCAATGCTTTTTTAGCTATTTGATGGAACAACATAGGGGGCACTTGCCAGCAAGACAGAGAAGGAATACGTGGAGGAAAGCTGGCAGGTGAACTGGACTTCGTGCAGTTTGATGCCCTACGTGTGGGGAGGGGAAGGGTAATGCAAGCAAAAAGGCATGAGTAGACGATTTAGAAGCATGGTGCAGTGCGTTTAGACACTGGGGCATGCAATAGTCTGTCGCCTTCAAGTAAATTGCACCGCAGAGCTTGTACGGGGCTGCTGAGCTACCAGGCCAAGTTCTCGATGCGTATTGTAGCCTACTAGCAAAAGAATGCCAGTAGCAAAAGGTCCATATTAATAATGGTTTCATATCGGCAAGCCACTGGTAGCCAATATTCGTCGTGCTGCGAACATCGGCTTAATGCTGGCATTTTATTGGCTGTAACATGGCCCTTGAACGGCCTGATGCTGGACACACATCGGCAACTACGTTGGCGATACGACGGCCCATTGCCGGCATATCGGCAGCGGCCCGGTGTTGGCTGCATATCGGCAAAAGCAACGGCAGGACGTCGGCCCAACGCCGGCATGAACACCGGCCCGACGTCGGAAGAAGTTGCACTTGACCGAAATGCCGACGTCAGCCCAATGTCGGTGCCGATGTTTGACAACGTTGGACCGAGATTGGACCAACGCCGGCGTGCTGCCTGGGTAGTGTTGATAATGAGGGCAGATAGATCTGCTGTGATTTTGTATTGCAAGGAGCGCCGTGGCCTGTTATCAACCTATATGCATTTATAAAGGCGTCAAAACGACTTGAATTATTCGAAAATGTGTCTCATTTAATTGACTCCGACCGACGCACTCTGCTATTGGGTCACTTATACTGTGTGTGTGACCCTAATGATCGTAACAACCCCTATGGCTGAACAGGGAGGAGTCGCGAGCTTTTATCCGGTATTGTAGATAACGCAGTGCAAGTGACATTGGCGCCTCAAGCCAAGTAACTACGCGTACAAGAGTTCAAGGATCTTCTTATGCCCGTCTTGCTCGGATTTATGTGTCATCATCACGCCTGTCTCGTCAAATGTCCTGTGACACAGAACCAGTGTCCTTCTCAGATCATTGTATTGTTATTGCGCAAATCGGTGCAAATCGTCGTAACCAATCTGGACCGCAACGGGCCCTTTGCAAGATAAACTCAGAGCTTCAATGCGATCACGAATTCATGAATCGTGTTCGGACGGCACTGATGCAGTCTTTCTCAATAGATTTGCATATATTCGCTGCTTGGGACCTTTTTAAACAAGAAGTTCGTGTTATAGCTCTAGAGATTGGAGCCATTAAGTCTTATTATAAAAAAGAATAAAGAAAAGCCACTCCAAAAGCCTTTGCAACCTTTCTGAGATGGAATGGGAAATTCGGCATTCTACAGTAATGAAATTGAAAACTGTTGCGAAGCCTCCGGCGCTTGCGCCACTCAGTTACGCGCAAGTTGTAGCCAGGCCACCCCCAGCGATCCCTGTGTCTGCCCCACATCCTTACGCCGAAGTCGTCGCCACACCACAGGCTTTCCAGGCGAGTGTGCCGGCTGCGTACGCCGACGTCATTCCTAGGCCACGACTGCAGCCCGCCATGCAGTCCTATCAGCCGCCGCCCCGTCCACCGCGTCTTGGGCCATGGATGGGACCCACCCCGGCGAACCGATGGCGCACTTCCGACAACCGCCCCATCTGCTTTGCGTGCGGTTGCGCCGGTCACGTCGTCCGCTATTGCAATCGCGTGCAATCGCCTCCAGTCGCCTCAACCATGCCAAGCCAGTCGAGCCGCCCGTATTACGATTCACCGCAGCCTATGTCACCGCCGTCTCGCCCAGCGCCCTCTACCCGCCGTTCACCGTAACAACGACGCCGCTCACTGTCCCCGATGCGGCCACGTCTGGTCCCACGCGACCAGGAAAACTAGTCGTCGCAGTCCACGAGGCAAGGGCTGCGACGCGATCGAACTGCGAAAGCCCTCAGCGAAGCCCATGGAACGTGGTAGACGCGTTTGTAGACGGTGTTCGTGCATGTGCCCTTATCGACACTGGAGCCGCTGTACCGCAATGGACGCCAGCATGCTGACGCCGACGCACTCTCGCGCTTCCCCTTGCCTGACGACAATACCCATAGCTCAGTGTCTCACAATGCCGTTTCTTCTATCGACATTCACACTATCGCTACTGAACAGCGCAAGGATCACTGGATCGCCTCATTGATAGACTTGCTGACTGATCCATCGGCAACACCATCCACTCGCACGTTGCGTCGTCAAGCCCGCCATTTCGCCGTTCGCGACGACCTGCTCCACCAACGCAATTACGGCGACGGCCGCCAGTGGCTACTCGTAATACCCCGCAGTCTGCGTTCTGACATATGCGAATCGTTCCACTCTGATCCGCAGTGCGCACACTCTGGGGTATCGAAAACCTACCACCGCATTCGCCAACGGTACTTTTGGCGAGGGATGTACCGCTACGTGCAGAAGTTCGTTCGCTCCTGCATCGATTGTCAGCGCCGCAAAACATCAACGCACCTGTCACCGACAGGTCTGCAACCTCTGCCTTGCCCTGACCGGCCGTTCGGGCGCGTTGGCATAGACTTGTATGGACCACTTCCTCTAACGTCGGCCGGAAACCGCTGGGCCATCGTCGCTGTTGACCACCTTAAGCGATACGCCGAAACTGCCGCCCTCCCAGCGGCTACAGCGCGCGATGTTGCTTCCTTCCTGCTGCACCGATTCATGCTGCGCCACGGTCCACCCCAGGAGCTGCTCAGCGATCGAGGTCGTGTCTTCTTGTCGGAAGTCGTCGAAGCCATCTTGAAAGAGTTCAACGTTGTTCACCGGAAACCTACTGCTTACCACCCGCAGAAGAATGGCCTCACCGAACGCTTTCACCGCACGCTCGGTGGCATGCTCTCGATGTACGTCGCCGCCGATCACACCAATTGGGATGCCATTCTGCCTTTCGTCACCTACGCCTATAATACCGCCCCTCAGAGCACTACTGGTTTCTCCCCCTTTTTCTTATTGTACGGCAGACACCCGTCGCACATAATCGACACAATACTTCCATACAAGCCGGATCCGTCTGAGTGTGCGCCTATTTCTGCCACAGCCAGACTTGCTGAGGAGTGTCGGGAGCTTGCCAAGACGTTTACTACGCATGACCAAGAGCGGCAAAAGAGCATTCGCGGTGACACCACCACTTCTGCGCCCACGTTCCGCCCTGGAGCACTCGTATGGCTCTCAGTCCCTACCACTGCACCTGGCCTCTCTTCCAAACTGCTGCCCAAGTACGACGGCCCCTACCGTGTCGTCGAACGCACATCCCCGGTCAACTACCTGATCGAGCCCGTTGAACCATCTTCGGACATGCGCCGTCGAGGGCGCGACATTGTCAACGTGGAGCGCCTGAAGCCCTATCATGATCCGCCCATAGTGACAAGCAGTTAGGTCGCCAGGCGGCTCCCTTTTTCGTACCCGAGGTAATTGTAGCGAAGCGTTGGAAGTCTGTAATGGGTCGCCCTCTCGAGCGCTTTCTAGTGGGTCGTCCCCTTCGGCTCTTCTCTGACAGCACGCTCCTCGCGCTCAGAGTCCGCGCTCTGTCTTGACTGTCGCCGTTGTGCTTCGTCGACTAGTGCCGTCAATAAACGCCTTTATAAAACATTAAATGTCAACTTCAAAGATTTGATGCTGCCCGCTACAGAGGGGCGCGTATGCGATCTCGAAACAGATGGATCTTGAATGCTGAGCAACCGACGAATCAAGCTTTACTTGATGTACAACGCCATGCAATTTCTAAAGTAATCCCAGACCTACACTCGAACGGTGCTCTTATAAGCGATACAAGGCACATTACTTTGACGATTGAAAAGTACAATGAAAGTTTATTTAGTGCTCTCTCTGATGACCGTGATGTTGACCCTAAAGCTAGTTTTGTTTATCTTTTGAGCCCCTTGAGGGACGACGATTGTGAAACCATTAGTAGTCCCATTACAATGCAGGAAATTGAGCAGGCAATCGACAACTTACCTTTATCTAAAACACCCGGCCGTGATGGCATTTCTGCTGAATTTTACAAAGCTTTAAAACAAATGCTCTCTCTGTTAAGCTGTTTATTGGACGGCACTCGGCGAGAATGCGCTATGGCGATAGTCAAGGCAAAAACACGGACTCCGAGCGCGAGCTGCGTTTAGAAGAGGACGACCCACTAGGAGCCGCTGGAGAGCGCAACCGTTAAACAGTGCCAGGTGCTTCGCCACTATTACCCTGGGTACGAAAAGCGAGCCGTCCGGAGACCTAACAGCTCGTCACTATGAGTGGGTCATAGTAGGCCTTGAGGCGCTCCACGTTGACTATGTCGCGCCCTCGACGGGTAGTTCGATCAGGTAGTTGACCGGGGACGTGCGCTCGACGACCCGGTAGGGGCCTTCTTATTTCGGCTGTAGTTTTGAAGAGGGGCCAGTTGCAGTGGTAGGGACGCAGAGCCATA
The DNA here is from genome assembly GCF_013339695.2 of Rhipicephalus sanguineus. Classification (NCBI taxonomy): domain Eukaryota; kingdom Metazoa; phylum Arthropoda; class Arachnida; order Ixodida; family Ixodidae; genus Rhipicephalus; species Rhipicephalus sanguineus. The sequence goes on from NW_023616245.1 coordinate 20,718, forward strand.
CGAGCGCTCCGGGGAGGAACGTGGACTCAGAAGTGGTGGTGCCAACGCGAATGCTCCACTGCCGCTCTTTTTCGTGCGTTGTAAAGGTCTTGGCAAGCTCGCGACACTCTTCAGCAAGCCTGACTGTGTCAGAAATAGGCGCATATTCAGATGGATCCGGCTTGTAGGGTAGAATCGTGTCAGTGGTGTACGACGGGTGCCTTCCGTACAATAGGAAGAAAGGTGAAAAACCAGTAGTGCTCTGAGGGGTGGTATTATAGGTGTAGGTGACTAACGGCAGAATGGCATCCCAATTTGTGTGATCGGCGGCGACGTACATTGAGAGCATGTCGCCGAGCGTGTGGTTAAAGCGTTCGGTTAGGCCATTCGTCTGCGGGTGGCAGCATGTCACTCTTTGAGAATAGCTTTGACGGCTTCCGAGAAGAAAACACGGCCTCGATCGCTGAGAAGCTCCTGGGGTGGACCGTGACGCAGCATGAATCGGTGTAGCAGGAAGGAGGCAACATCGTGCGCTGTAGCCGCTGGGAGGGCAGCGGTTTCGGCGCATCACGTTAGATGGTCAACGGCGACGATGGCCCTACGGTTACCAGGCAACGTCAGAGGAAGTGGTCTATACAAATCGATGCCCACGCGCCCAAACGGATGGTTAGGGCAAGGTAATGGTTGTACACCGACTGGTGACAATTGCGGTGAAGCTTTTCGGCGTTGGCAATTGAGACGGGAGCGGACGAACTTCTGCACGTAGCGGCAAATCCCTCGCCAGAAGTATCGTTGTCGATTGCGGTGGTAAGTTTTAGATACCCTAGAGTGCGCACATTGCGGATCAGAGTGGAAGGACTCGCATATTTCAGCACGCACACTTCGGGTATCACAAGTAGCCACTGGCGGCCATCGGCGTTGTAATTGCGTCGGTGCAGTAGGTCGTCACAAATGGCGAAATGGTGGGCTTGACGACGCAACACGCGAGTGGTTGGTGTTGCCGACGGATCAGTGAGCAAGTCTATCAGCGAGGCGATCCATTTATCCTTGCGCTGCTCGGTAGCGGTGGTGTGAACGTCGAGGGAAGAAACAGAAATGGAGATTACTGAGCAGGAGGCATTGTCGCCAGGCAAGGGGGAGCTCGAGAGGGCGTCGGCGTCAGCATGCTGGCGTCCATTGCGGTACAGCACGCGGATGTCGTAGTTTAGCAGGTGGAGTGCGCAGTGGGCGAGACGGCCCGAGGGATCCTTCAATGACGACAGCCAGCATAGTGCATGATGATCGGTGACGACATCAAATGGGCGACCATACATCTCCAATATTGCTTGATATTTTTCAAGAAAGCTGTGACAGGTAGACACTTCCGTGCTCTTTTTGCAGAAGTTACACTGTTTTAATACCGAAAAGCTCTGAAAAGGAAAAAAAAGCCGCCAGATCCCACGCATTGTGGGAATCGATGCAATGCGAAGCAGCCAGCAAAGAGCTGCATACGTCTTGTCTGTCATCGAGGAAAATGCGTGCCACTCACGTTATTTATGTTCGTTACACAGTAACGTCGCGCAATACGAATTTCGGGGTAGACCAAACTAGCAAAACGGCCGCCAGCGCACCATGAGCGTGGCATGTAAGTCATGCTGCACATGACATGTGTGTCATGATTTTCATGTTAAGTCGTATTAATTATGTTCGTCACACAATCACGTCGCGCAATACCAATTTCGGGGTAGATCAAGCCATCAAAATGGCCGCCAGCGCACCATGAGCGCGGCACATAAGTCATGCTGTACATGGCATGCGTGTCATGGTTTTCAGTTTACTCGTGCTATTTATGTTCGTCATACAGCCATGTCGCAAGATACCAATATTTGTATATATCAAACTAGCGAAACGGCCGCCAGTGCACCATGAGCGTGGCACGTAAGTCATGCTGTACATGACATGCGTGTCATGATTTTCATGTTAACTCATGTTATTTATGTTCGTTACGCAGTAACGTCGCGCAGTACCATTGTTGTTATATATCAAGCTAGCGAAACGGCCGCGAGCGCACCATGAGCGTGGCATGTATATCATGCTGTACATGACATACGTGTCATGATTTGCATGTTAGGACCTGCCAGTTATGTTCGTCATACACTCTTGTCACGCCGCATCAATTTTGGTATATATCAAGTTAACGAAACGGCCTTAAGAGCACCAAGACTGTGGCATGAATATCATGTCGTTCATGACATGCATGTCGTGATTTTCATGTTATGACTCGTCATTCATGCTCGTCATACAGTCATGTTATGCCATACCAATTTCGGTGTACATTCGATTAACGAAACGAGCAGGAGAATGCAAAGTCGTAGGCGGCTAGATAGATAGATACGCTCAAAATCGCAGAAGTTCGCTAAGAAATGCTTCGCATTTAAAACTTCGCTCTGTCGAAGGTTACACGTCAATATCGATGTCAAATTGGACTACAAAATTTTTGCGAACGTATTATCGAATAGGTTGCACTTTGTTATCTCGATTCTCATTGGGTCTCATCAGGCATGTGGAATTTGGGGCCGATCTATGCAAAACAATATACACGATGCTCGTACAGTTCTTCAGTACTGCTCTGCTTATCAAAAACTTCTTGTAATGCTACAGGTAGACCTTGCAAAAGCCTTTGATCTTCATTCGTTTCTTTTTTTCTCTTCTTTGTGCTTAAAGGCGTTAGACTTTGTTATAGTCAATGTTCGACTCGTCTGATTCTTAATGGCCAACTCTCGAAACCTGTTTTTATTTGCTCTTCTGTAAAACAAAGATGCCCAATGTCACCACTTCTGTTTGCCCTTTATCTGGAGGCGCTTTGCTTAAGCATAATACAGTCCAGATGTATTCACGGCTTCAATATACTAAGCAATGAAGTTAAAGTATTAGGTTATGCAGACGAGGTTGCATTCTTTTGCGCAGATAAACCAAGGGTAGAAAATGACGCATCTACATTACAGAAAATTGGCATTCTATCAGAAGCTCGTTTAAATGTCTATAAGAGTTTAGGCCTATGGTTTGGCTCGTGGGGTAGTACGCCGAATCAATTTGCAGGGACTGCTTGGACACGAATTCCACCAAAGTACCTCGGTATACGGCTAGATGTGGATAGGTTCAGTGCGCATTACTGGAAGGAGCGTGTCCCTAAGCTTGAACGACAGGGACAGGCATTTGTTCCCTATCGCCTTTCAACATTTGGGAGAGCTGAACTTTGCAAGACTTTTCCAGCAACGAATCTTTACTGCGTATTGAAACTTATCCATTGTGAAAGATTTCATGTACAGCGCTTTCATCGAATTTTCACAACGTTCACATGGTCTTCGACTTTTGAGCCCATGCGTTGTGGCAACATATTCAAGTCTGCTAGAGAGGGTGGATTAGAATTAGTACATCGTTATCCATGGCAAACAATTTCTCGATTCTTCTTTTTTTGTGTCAGTTCCGGTCCTGTAATCCGTTCATTTTTCCAAGTTAGATTTGTTGATTGCTTACCCGACTTAGCTGTTTCTTCAAACTTCTCCGAACGTCCGTGTTTGTGGGTATTCGTGCGGCAAGTTTACTTCGTTTTCGGTTCTTTAAAGCTCGCTTTTCCGCAGAATACCTGTACACAGTATCGCCCCTCCGTTGTACCGTTCATTGTGCTCCTATCTTCCAGGCCACGATATGCTGAAACGAGTGGGCAAGATGTATATCCCCCTAATTCAAAAACATTCTTCTATAAACTCCATTCGGAAACATTGCCGGTAAAAACATGGTTGAACAGAAAACTTATTTTTGTCCCACCATTCCTTTGGCCCCCTCTGGCTGGGTATTGTTATTCTTTACCGCGCTGTAACAAGATTTAATATTTTTAGGTGAAAGCCTTGGATTCCTGATCAAACGCGAAAATTGACCGTCGGCGTCACGAGTCGGCAGCGTGAACACGAGTGACGCAAAAAAATCATCACAGAATGACTTCAGCTTATGACGTCCTCATCGCATTACAGACCGCAAAAATTTGTGACGTCATAACGTCTCGTCACATGATGACACCGTCACATTACATCGTCGATTTGCATTGCCTCCGTGATCGGTGGGTCGATCATGGAGGCAGTGCAAAACCAGGTGATGTGTAGAAACCTTGCAATGCCTCTGATCCTGGAGGCAGTGCAAAACTACGTTACCTCCAGAAAGCATTCGGAGGGGAGGCGGGGAAAGAACAATACATCGACTGAAGAAATAGAAGATGATGGCTATCGCCTTCGAGTCATCATAGGCAAATGCATAAGGGACCCTGTGAGTCTTTTTAGTACAGTGACCGCATCACGTCCTATCAGGAGTCCACCGTTGAAAGTGATTTACTTTATTGCAAATACATCTTATTACGAGTTTCGATGCGAAAGCATTGCATTTATCTACGTCAGTATGATTACACTAATTATCTTCAGCATACTTTCAAACGACAGTGAACGAGTCAGCAAACGTTGATTTACAACCGTAGTGGTTAAAACAAGCTGCAAAAAAAAAAAAAACCATCCCGCACACCCTACCAACATTTCATATCACCGTCGTGCATCTGCTTTTGACACGTGCTCTCAAACTTTTTTTCTTAAAATTTCAAGTACTTACGATGCACTTACACGGCAGCGGCTGAAAACATGGATTTAATCAAAGGCTGTTGCATGTAACAACCATTTAAGTTATTTGAATGACATCACACGTCGTTTGTCATGCGCTTAAAACTCCGAACAAAGGAAATGACCCGAAGGAGCAGGCTTGGCAAGTGAACACGCGCAGCACGCGGTATACGTATATTGCGCTTTATCGCAGACACGGAAGCCGAAGCCGTAACGCTGAAGTCAGTGATCAAAAACGGGCCGTAGGTAATTTTGAGTGCGTCACGGCCATAGAATAGTCGCGAAAAGAAATCGTCGCCATACTATCAGATGTACGCATTGATGGGTAACAGACGACACCAGGAGAAATCGACACTGAACGTGCTTCTGGCGGTAACTCCGCTCGATTTCTCTGGGAATGTTTCTTGATCATTCAGTGCAAATTGCTTTATGAACTTTGCTCACTAAAGTTTGAATAGCTGGAACTGGACAGACTGGCCGGCATCGTCGTGCAGCTTTCACGCAGCGAGCGCGCGCGCGAAGAGCGGCAGCCGAGTCCTCTCTCTGACGTCACACGCGAGAGGGCGCCACTCAAAGGCATCGGGGGGAATTATGATGTGTTAACTGCTGTGTTGCCCATATGCGGGGACACAGATCCGTGATGACTAGAGGGAATTTACTAATTGCATTTTGGACATTTTCTTTTACGTTATGTTGTTGCTGTTTGATATATGTGTGTTTTTCACCCGCCACGGTATTCTAGTGGTTATAGTGCTTGACTGCAGATCTGAAGGGCGAGGGATCGAATCCCCGCCGTGGAGGCCACATTTCGATTAGAGGCCTGTGTACATAGATTTAGGCGCATGTTAAGAACACGAGATGCCAAAATTTTGGGAGCCCTTCACTAAGGCGTCCCTCGTAATCATAACGTGGTTTTGGGACGGAGAACCCCGGATTTTATTATTATTGTCTTCTAATACCGCACCGTGATGAAAAAGTTGCTGTGGAGCTGCAGTACAAGCAGGTCAAGCATCTTCAGCGGCATCCTTCGTAGGGACTTTCTCTTGTGCTGGAGGTTGTTCAGAGCCATTTAGGTTCTGCTGCTTGGAAGAGTCACTTCGTTCGTTGCATGCAGAAGATTCAACTGTTGCATCAGTGGCTGATTTCCTTGCAACTTCTGCATCGCTTTTGAAGCGAGAAGAATCTGTACTTGACGGAGTGTCTGCTCTTACATCCAGAACTTCTGTGGCATTCATGAAATCCTTTCGTAGGCTATGATCTGGTTGTTGCGTGCGGTGTCGCAGTTCGTTAGCGTATGTAACGACACAGTTCTCGGCTGAATGACCGAAGCGTCGACAATCAAGTTAGACCCGAGCAATTTGTGGGAATCGAGCGCGCCCTTCCCTTTGGCGCCTCGTTCCCCAGCTAGCGCGCGTGTTGGCCTCGCGCGGCTCGAGCGCCGGGAACCGCCGTTAATCGGCGACCACGGCGGCAGCGCCAGGCCTCTTTGTCTGGTGCGAGCCATGCGTCAGCTTCCCGGCGCGCGGGCACGCGTCCGGGCATGCCTCGACATGCTCACATGCTCACGCCACCCCAGTAGCCTACGTCACTGCGCTGCGCCTGTCCTCATTGGCCACCAGTGACAACCCCCTTCCCCCTTGAGCTTGCTTCTGTCTGGCGCGGGCTTGCCCGCGTGAGATGCACTCAGGCCGGCACGAGAGGCTGACGCGCTGCTCTGGCAGGCGGCTTCTCGTCCGTGCGCTCGACTGCTGCCCTTTGTGTGGTAGTCGTAGCGCCGCTGGCAAGCGTACTCGATCGGTCTTGCGGAGTTCCCTTTTACGGCCTGCAAGCCCGTGAATGTCGTACTGTGCTGCATCTTGGGTTATATTATTAACCCGTGTTGTTTGTTGACCTCCTGCCTCGAGTGCCTTTTCTGCGCCGTGCTGGAGAATCGACGAACCCGGCCGTAGCGTCTTTGTTCGCTGCGGCAGTGGAGAACGTCGCGTCCCTTCACGGTCGCCTCGTAGGGTAAGCTTTGCGCTAAACCTATCTCCACAAATTATACTAAAATAAAATTGCTTGCTGACGCGGGATGGGAACACGGTTACCCAGGGTCCAAAGTCGAGTGCCGTATACACTCGGCTATCCAGGCACGCTACCAGGTAAAGCGTTCATGGGAACCATATGACTGCACTGCTTTGGGCGAGCAAACGAGAAAAGGGTACAGAGAAAGAGCAAGAAAGAATGACAGATAGCGAGAAACCGAGAAAGAAAGAAATGAACAGACAGAGAAAGACAGAATGAAAGCGAGGCCCTCAACTTGGCTTTTCCAGGCCTGTCATGCCGAGGCTTAGCTGCCTCTGTCTATGCTCATGTGGCTATATCTAGGTTTAATGGTTTAATATCTGGGTTTAATCTCTGGGCTAGGCTTGGCTGGAAGGCTGTCCAGCTCCGCTCTTCCCTCAGGCTTAGCACCACCCGTGCGAAGCTGCCCGATTTTTTTAAAACGAAAGTGTTTTATGCTGGGGTCCACCAAATACTTCCGTTACGGATATGGCGTTGAAAAAAGTGACGCCGACGGGTGAAAGAAAACACCAAGAAAAAGATCCACCGCTCGGAATCGAACCCACGACCTTGCTGCCGCGACGGTAAGCGCCCGACTCTTAACGACTAAGCTACCTTGGCAGAAACTGGACATTTCACGAATGCGCCTTATATCTTTCACACATTGTCTCTCGCACGGTGCTCTGTTGGTGGTGTAGTAATGCGTCACGATCGACACTTTCTAGCGCTTACTCCGAGATTGCGGTTGATATCGGGGGTCATGGATAAATCGTCTCGATACCAGCGAGGGACACTGGCCGCGCTGGCGTCGCCGAAGCGCCCTAGACGCAGTTACGTTCTTTGCCTTTCGTTTCGTGTTAGTGTTCACCGGCTCAGAGCTTCCACATGCACCAACGGGATGTCTCCGCCGCTGACTTCTTCGATTGCGAGAGCACCGACTAAGAAACGTCTGTAATACGCGTTGCAGAAAGGACACGAATTCGAGGGGCGAATGTCGTGCCTTGGTGGAGCGAGACAGGCCAGCGGGACGCACGCGTTTGCGGCTCAAGCTACGAACCACCACCTCCTCTGTTGCTGAAGCGCAGTGTGGTAGTGTGTGCATGAGCACAGGCGTCGCTTACCCATTGCTAGAAAGCGCACACCGTGCCGTTTCTGGCCTCAATAGACGACGTTTTGAAGAAGTGCTTATCGGGTACCAGTGCTGATTGTGAGCTTGTTGATGGCATCTTTACGCGGCATTCACCATTTGCTGTGTCGAAATATATGTTCACAACTTCAGCTACCACAACAATTTAATCATGATCATGGGCGTAAGTCGTCGCGATGGAGACATGCCACTAGGCGTTAACGTGGGTGCATCCACGTGAAACGGTGCTATAGTTGCCAAACACGAATATACATTGTACAAGCTCTCATATATCACTACACAATAAGCGCTATTTCTGCGAAGACATGTCTAACTTTCGTGTTACACCGATTATTATGACGGAGCGATCAGTGATTTTTTTCTCTTATTCTACTGTTTGTGCATTTAGATGTTGTCTTCTATGCTCGATCCATTCAAAAGCTAAGAAGTAACCTGCGCCTTACTTCTGCGCCCACATCTTCACATCATATCGATAATTTTTTTTTATTTCATTCGCAGGTTCCCTGACGAGGTCAGTGTCTCCCAACCAGACACAGACGGCAAGCTTACGGCCACGAGGTCTTTGCAGTGCGGCTTGTGCGAGAAAGTTTTCAAATACAAGTCGCAGCTGCGAACACACTTGTATGTTCACGTACGCAAAACACGGCACGCCTGTGGCGTGTGCGGCAAGAAATTCTCGCAGAAAGGGAACTTAGTGGTCCACAGTCGCTCGCACACGGGCGAGAGACCCTTCGAGTGTTCGTCCTGCCCGGCCACGTTCACCAGAAGCAGCATTTTGAAAAGACACATGTTGACCCACACCGGCGAACGACCGCATGAGTGCAGCGAGTGCGGACGGAGATTCGCCATGAAGACAAGCCTCGCGTACCACGCGCTGTCTCATTCGGGGAAGAAGACGGTCGCCTGCCACGTGTGCGGCCAAGCATTTTTCCGCAGCGACGAACTCCGGAGGCACGCCCGCACGCACACGGGCGAGAAGCCGTACGTCTGCCACCTGTGCCCCGCTACGTTCGCGCTCTTGAGTACGCTGAAAGGGCATGTTCTAACCCACAGCGGCGAGCAACCTCATGGGTGCGATGTATGCGGGAAGAGATTTGCCCATAGAGGGAACCTTTCGCGTCATAAGCGCATCCATTCGGCCAGTAGATAAGCTTGGCTGTATCATTTGTAGCATGAATAGGTCTAAATTCCGCTACGACTGCAGCGTAAACTGCAGAAATATCAAAGCGTTTGTATTCTTATGTTAATACCGTCCACCCACAGCAGGTCACACACAATATCACACACATGAAGTCGGCTGTAATACATGCTCTTTAGTGCGCATATTGCCACCAGCCAGGCAGCTGGCAGACGCCGTGCATGTATGAATTATATTCAGGAGTTGTGACCACCACATCACATGTTACATTATAGGACAAGTGTCGGCAAAGCCAAGTAGGCAAGTCCTTTGACATGAGTATCTGTCTTCAGCTGAGCGTGTATTTGCACTTTTTCCTGTAGAGGTGTGCCTAGGGGCTATCAGGACCATCGCAAGATGCGCTGTAACAGTACCTGCCAAACATTAATACGTATTAACGAGAAAGCGCTAACGAGCTCTTGTTGCCTCTTACGAAAGCTTTTTTTATGTCACCTGTTGTCGGAGACAATAAATATACCTTTTGTTAAGAGTGTACTATTTCATACCTGGTGCCCTTATTTTTTACACGTACAAAGGCGTCCACTTCCACCTTAAACACTGCGCCGTGCGGCCAGCGCTCCGCAGAGACCCTCTCGCGGCGCTTGGGGAACTAGCGTGCAAGCGCAGTGACAGCTGAAGGTGGGGCCTTTGCCGTGTCGTCTGCTGACGCGCGGCGGACCGAATCGTGCTCGCATTGCGGTGAAGCTGACTTCGCTCTTGCTACGTTCATGCAACTCGAGAATCAGGCAGGGTTCTCGAGAAACGCAGCGACTGCGCCTTGTTCCGTGCAGCTTTTGCTTTTAGTGTTTTCTTTCTTTTCTGCATGCGACCTCACGCGCAATAAACCTTGGCCCGTGCATGAGTATGATCGCCAAGCTGCGCTGGCACTCCCACAACTAAGCCATTCAGCTGCTTTGTGCTGAACAGTTAGGATATTCCTGCGAGTCACAGAATTGTTTTATTCAGCTGAAAGTTGTGGGTATCGAGAGCGTCCTCCTACCTGGCGCCTCGTTCCCCAGCTGCCGCGCGCGTGCCGGCCGCGTAGCCCGGGCGCACTTAGGCACCGGCAATCGCCAAGATGGCGGCCAGGGCGCCTCTTTGTCTGGGAAAGCGTCGGCTCCGTCCCGCGCTGGCATGTCCGGGCACGCTACGCTGGCGTGCTGCGCGGGCCTACCTCACAACGCAGCGCCATTCCCCATTGGGCCGCTGGTGACATCCTCCTCTCCTACGAGCTAAGATGCGCCCGACGATTCGCTCGCGGCGGCAGATGCTCCCAGGCTAGCATGAGAGGTTAACGCGCTGCTCTAGCAGGCGGCTTCTCGATCGTGTGCTCGACTGCTGCCCTTTGTGTGATAGTCGTAGCACCGCTGGCAAGCGTACTCGATCGGTCTTGCGGAGTTCCCTTTACGGCCTGCAAGCCCGTGACTGTCGTACTGTGCTGCATCTTGGGTTAATAAACCCGTGTTGTTTGTTGACCTCCTGCCTCGAGTGCCTTTTCTGCGCCGTGCCGGAGAATCGACGAACCCGGCCGTAGCGTCTTTGTTCGCTGCGGCAGTGGAGAACGTCGCGTCCCTTGCCGGTCGCCTCGTAGGGTAAGCGTCTCGCAAACCTATCTCCACAAGGTATGGCAACACAAAGTCGATAATACAAAAAAAATCACAGCATATCCACCTGGTGAATGATGATGAGTGGGGCGAAGCGAACTCGCGTTGCAGCACGGCAATGGCATTGGCGCGAGCATGGTCCTTCTTGATGGAAGATATTGTGACTAGATTGTTTAAGAACCGCAATCTGTCGCACACAGCGCAACTATGACCGAAACTGTTATCAAGGAAGTCCCGGTGGAAGCGCGCGTCGGCGCCTTCGGGCAGAGCCCGCCTGATGCGTTTTGCAGCCACTTCACGTGCTCGGACAGCCACGGGCTCTGCCTGCCGGTACGCGCGCTTTCTCGCCGCTTCACGGTCCTGCGCATTTTGAAGATCCGATTCGCGCCGCAGCCGTGCAGCTTCGGCCTCGCGGGCTCGAACGGCGGGGTCTTTGCGCCGCAGCCGTGCAGCTTGTTGAGCAGCTTCGGCCTCGCGGGCTCGAACGGCGGGGTCTTCTCGCCGCAGCCGTGCAGCTTGTCGAGCAGCTTCGGCCTCGCGGGCTCGAACGGCGGAATCTGCTTCGCGGCGTCGACGTGCAGCTTCGGCCTCGCGGCTCTCACCTCAGGATTCTGTCTGCGAGCGCGCGCTGCCGCCGCCTTCCGTGCCCTCCGATCCGCAGCCTTGCCTTCCATCTGGCGACTCCGAGCTAAAGAGAAAGCGTGCCAAGAGGGAGCCTCATGGCGCGTTACTTCTGAGATGTTGTCTTCGGGTGTCGAAAACACGAGACGTAGTAAAGAAGAAAGAACGCCACACAGGCGAACACGCACGAGAGTGTCACTCGTCAACGTCGTCGTCTTCTTCTACTGCATACCAGAACGCGGGCTTCTGACGAACTAGTGGTGGCTACTACAAACATAAGGAGCTTCACCCCTAAAAAGTCAAGTTGGACTGTGCTACAAATTGAAGGATCAAAGAAAGCTTTCCACGTCGCGCCCACCTAGCGATAAAAGAAGCGAAGCTTTATTCAGCGCCTGCTTACTGAAGTAAAGGTTTGTCGGCGGCGCTTCTTTGGTGCACTGATTGCCTGGTGTAAGTTCAGCTGAAAACTCAATTTGAACGCTGCTTAATTTGTCTGCATGAGTGGTACGAAGAAGCGCGGTTGCAAATGAGTGGAAAATTAGGGCGGCGTTCTGGGGAGTTAAATGTGCTAGCGCATGAAGGCAGCGGTTCTGGTAACACCCGAATGTTACGTAACTTCTCTGAAATTGGCAAACTGCTCACATCCTTTTGTTTTGAAGTGAGTAATGAATTGAAACTTTTGCACATTTAAAGATGTTATGTCAGACCTTACCTTGTAATTATCGCCAATTGGCGCCTAGCATTTAGGCTGATCAGAAACAATCGCGTGAGCAGCGGGAACATTGTTCCTACTGGGCACGAAGCATCTGAGTAGCTTAGTTATGAGATTTCCAGAGTGGCTTGGAAATTTTACTCGTGCACCGGCCAAGGTTTAATACGCGTGAGATAAAGAAAACACTAGGAGCAAAAGCCGCGCGGAACAAGGTGCAGTCGCTGTGGTTCTCGAGAACCATGCCGGATTATCGAATGGCATGCGCATAGCAAGCGCGCAGTTCGCTTCACCGCAAGGCAACCGCAATTCGGCGGAGCCGCCGCGCTTTAGAAGATGACACGGCGAAAGCCCCACCTACAGCTTTTACTGCGCTTGCACGCTAGTTTCCCAAACGCGCGCAAGAGGCTCTCCGCGGAGCGCTGGCCGCACGGTACGGTGTTTAAGGTGGAAGTCGACGACTCTGGACATGCATGTGGACCCATGTGACGTAGATCAGCCAAAATGTAACTTAATATCGAACTACTGAGCGCAGTGCAGAGACCAGATTATTTGCTCTATGAAAGATCGCACTTTCTTTTCTGTCTTTCAAAAACCCCATTTATTGTTATCCAATTTGATTTAGTGCCCTGTTTATGGCGGTTGCCATCTTGAATATGACACACAACTCGATTCTAATGTAAATATCCTAACTTGAAACTCCGGTAAGTGTTTTTACCACTCAATCCGTTATACTTTTTACAGCGAAAGCTGTTATGAGATCATTTCACCGGCCGTTTTTGGCGCCGTAGTTGTCCGCCGCCGCCGCCGCTGCCGGTGTCCGTAACCAGTATCGCTCGAAATAAGCAAAAGAACGAAATAAGAAAAAAATTCCAGGATGGAACGAGGTTCGAACCTGGGCCGGCGCTCTGCGTGGGAGCCCAGTATTCAACCTCTTGAGCCATGCCGGTGCTTGAAACTGCTTTGCAAAAAGGTCCTATACAGGCTTCATGTCGGGAAGGAACCACATTAGCATATGCAATATAGCGTGGTAGAAAAGTAAAATAAGCAACAAGCGTCGCACAACGCGAATTCTGTGACCAGGCGTCACACATTGCGAATTGCGCAACGAGTAGGTTGTTGAATGCTTCCAACCCATTACAAAGGGCTCTGCCATAATTCTTCATCGTCATCAGGCAGAGCATCAACAAAGTGCGCATAATGCCTTACATGCGTTTAGCAGGTAGCAACGCTCTCCGTAGAATGACAAAAAATGGCACAGTGCCTGCTGCCCTACTTCTCAAAAATTACAATGATTTATAGCGTAGTGGGTTCCTCGCAAGTGAACTTGTATTGGTTGCCAAGGAAGCCCGTAAGCGCATGATCCATTTCCTCGGGGTCTCAGTAAAGTTCTTCCCCCCCCCCGTCTCTCTCCCACGTCAACGTATGTTATACAGCATGACGGGAGAGGGAAATAGCGACCGGGCGTCACCCAATGTAAATTACATAACTGGTGGGCCGTTTAAAGATTCCAACCCATTACAAAGGGCTGAGCCATAATTCTTCATCGTCATCAGTCGTCGCATCAACAAAGTTCACATAATGCCTTACAGACGTGTAGCTGGTGCCTCGCTTCTCCGTAGAATGACGAATAATGGCTTAGTAGGTGCTTCCCAACTTCACAAAAATTGTGATTTATGGCGTAGTGGGTACCTTTAGTGTACTTGTATTTTTAGCCCCAAGAGAGCTTAACGGGCTTTAGAAACGCCGCTCTTCCAGCTTTCGCTGTGACGGTGCTGCGGTTTCAGCGCAGGCCTTGCGTTTTTTTATTGTGTCCGCAACACCGCACAAAACTTCCTGCACCCAGCTTATAGACACCGAATGTGGAGGCTCATTTCGGTCAGTTGTTCACATGAATATTTTATTATCAAAAGGACATTCCAAGAATGAAAACTACATACCGCAGGCATCATGAAGTCGTGACCTGCATATTCGTATCATTTAACAGTGCAACACACTTATTACTGATGATATCGAAAACGGTGGCAGAAAAGGTAAATATTTGTAAGGCAGATGTTGAAGGAGTTAACAACTCGGGATTGGTGAGAGAACACATCCTGCGGAAAACAGCACTGCTTCGAACATCTTAGCCAAATGTTCCAGTCCTGCGTGGCAAAGATTTTAGCGTCAAGTTGCCTTTTAGATGCGAAGCATCTTATGGCGGAGTTCAATCCGGTGGTGGTGTGCGGCGTGACCACCCTTTCCGGTGTGCGGTGTGCGGCGTGACACGTCCTTTCCACTTCCTCTCCCCCTCTCCGCTCCCCCTCTCGCGCGCCTCATTCTCTCCTGCGACGAGTAGGCGGCAGCGACGCCTCAGGCGTCTTCACGTGACACGAGCGGCCGATGGCCGCCTCTGCTTCTGTGGCTCTTGGCGAGGGGCGCTCGTGCTCTCTTTCCCTCGCTCAAGAATCCCACGACGACACCAATGGCATGGGCTGTAGAGAGGCAGACGCACATGATCTTCCGACTTTGCGGGAGTCAATACTTCGGACGCCGGCAATTCCACGCAGCGGGAGCTGGATGGAGACTGGAAGGCAGTGCTGATTCTGCGCCAGAAGAAGGCACAGGCTCGAGAACGCAAGAAAAAAAATTACACCATCTCCCGCTCAAGCTAACCATCTCCCCGCTGCTTCGCATCCACACATGGTTCCCTTCAGCGAGAGATGCTGTGTTTTTTTCTCTCACGCCCCCTTTTCATAGAGGCAGGTGCTCACTCTTCGGAACAACCGGCACCTGCTCTTGTACGTAGAACGGCAGATAGCACGCTATTGGCCAATAGCCGACAAATTGAGAGAGGCGTTTGGATCAGATGCGCTTCTTACCACGGAGTGCCGACAACGCGCTCATCTAACATTACAAAATGAGGCCACTATGGTATTGACACTCAAGCACAGGAATCACAACAGCAGACAGCGATCGCGTTTCATCACGCGCCCTCGCCTACCTTTCCCCCTTGCCATCGCTCCCTGTGTAGCTTCCAGCACGCTCGTTGGGACGAGAGAAGGCGCTGAAAGAACGCGACAAATCCCTGTAACGCCGCTCGTTCTTAACCAATTCGTGAGGCAATAATCTCGGATACTGACGTCATTCGATTATTACTTGGAAGAGTGGTGCGGGACCCCTTAAAGAACCAAGTATTACGGCGCACCAACGACAGATTCAGATGGTATATAATCCAGATAAACAGGGCTGTTGTTAAATACTTAGTGTTCATTCGTGAGCAGATGTTGCATGTATTAGTTGAAAACCGCATGCCGCGACTAAAAGGCCTCGTGATTGTTCTTCCGATACACGCAAAAGAAAAGGAAGGTTATGAACATACCGAGTTCAGAACAGACGTATAGCCAGGCTGACTTGGAGGCTCAACGTAGCAGATGTATGAAAAAATTGGCCGCGTATCTGCGTGCTTCGCTGCAAATGTCGTCTAAAGACGATAGAAGAGGCGCTGCGTGAGATATGGACGCCATCTGGCAATACGTCGGGAAACATGAGTGCTGTGTTGCGGGCTGGTAGTCCCGGCGCGGCGAAGACCTGCGGTGACCAACGCAACCGGCGGGGACGCCAGCCAGCCCGAACACGCGGTTCGGCACGAAGCGCCGAAGCAGAAGGAACGTCCGCACTCAACGAGTACTCTCCGCACAGTCTTTTATTTACACGTCGCCTGGGTAAAACAGGAATGCCAGCGCGGCGCCCCATGGCATTCGTACAGTGCAATACTAAACCGAAACACAAGAATGAGCTCGTGCAGAGGGCACGGAGGAAGGCAAGTTTCAGCGCAGTCGGATTTTCAGCGCAGCTTAAGAAACTAGGGTCTGTAGAATTACGTATCTATGTATTTTCTATTAAACGAACACACCACCTAATACTTACCTAGGGATGTTGCGCCTCAGATATGCGTCATGTTTGATTTTGATCAACAATGTACACAAGTATGAACCTAGTCAGCCGTTCAAGATTGCTGGCCCTTGGGTAAGCGGTTCAACTTTGGCCGGATGGCTGAATCGAGTGACGTGCCGACAAACAGAAAGACAGACAGACTGAAAGACAGACCAAAATTTCTGCGATTACGTTCCCCAAGAAAGACTATCGTCTTTAAAAACAATTTGGCCGCGTATCTGCGTGCTTCGCTAAAAATGTCGTCAAAAGACGATAGTCTTCTGCCGGCCGTACTACATGAGTCCTCCTCCTCTATGATGAATCGCCACATCTGGCTCGTAGCGTTGCATTTGCAGCGCAGCCCAAAAACACTAGCATTTTCAGCGCAGCCTAAGAAACACTGGGGTCTTTAGAATTACGTATCTATGTATTGTCTAGTAAAGGGATAGACCACCTAACACTTACGTAGTGATGTTGCGCCTCAGATATGCGTAGCATTTGCTTTTATTGCGATAGCAATTATATGGACAGTCTCGGCTGGATTTTGCCGTCGCCGTCGCCGTCGCCGCCGTCATGCACCGTATATGTATAAGTATGTATATATATATATAAAGGCCCCAAAGAAAAATAACTCAGAAAAATGCTTCCGAAGCGCGGAATCGAACCAGGGACCTCTTGCTCTGCAGCGAGCGGCGCTATCCACTACGCCACGAAACGCAGATCCTCCACGTAGCTAACGGCGAGCGTTATATACACACCATTTAGCGCTGGACGGACTCAGAGACAGCAGGCGATAATAAGCGTTTCTTCATTACCAGCGAGGTGGCGCTAGGGGCCCGACGGGCGCATTTAAAAGTCGTCGGCGAGCTCGCTCGCTTCTTCTTATATTTGCGCATGGGAGAAGCTTGCCCTTCCGCTGCCTGCTCGCGCGGTTTTCTCGTGGCGAGGGGTAGAGGAATGTTTCACGCTTTCACCGTGATATCCGCGCTCATGTTACGGCGCGTACGAATGTCACTCGAGCTCAGGGACGCCGCCAAACGAACAAACAGAAGATGAGCGCGAACTATCAAGTGTCACAGCTCGACACTTGAAGCACGCTAGTTTCCTTCGCTGCTTCGGCCGCCTTTGCAACAGAAGCGCTGTTCAAACTGAGAGTATCCATTGGCGAGCCTCACTTCGTATAGCATTAGTTCCTTGCTATCGCATTCATTGCTTCGCCCTTGCGGCGAAACTGTGACTTTTTTGATCGACAATGTTCACAAGTATGAACGGCGCTACCAGTTCAAGATGGCTGGGTGTTCAGTAAGTGGTGAAACTTTGCCCGTTTGGCTGAATCGGGTGACAGACAGACAAACAGAAAGGCAGACAGAGCAAACTTTCTGCGTTTAAGTTCCCCGAGAAAGACTATAGTCTTTAAAAATCACACCATCTCCCGCTAAAGGGGTCCATGAGGCGATGCGAAGCAGCGTTTCGGCATGTCGAGCCCGCGTTTCAGAGAGGGAGTGGAGAGGGGGAGAGGGTTTGCGCATGCGCAGTAAGGGTGGTCACGCAGCACACCACCGGTTTGAACTCCGCCATAAGATGCTTCGCATCTGAAAGCGCTCTTTCAAAGCCGTACGTAAGGGACCTTAGCAAACGTACACTCTAAGGAAAAATTGGCCGCGTATTTGCGTGCATCGCTGCAAATGTCGTCGAAAGACGATAGAGGAGCGCTGCGTTAGAGTTACTGTATATGCTACCTTTGGGTAGCATATACAGTAACTCTACGCTGCGTCAGAGCCGTCGATGGGGAGAGTCTGGCGAATGGGCGGGGCAGTGACGTCGCGGCGCGGCGATGACGCTGTTCACGTCACTGCCACGCCTCCGCTCCGGCGCCGTCCGCCATATATAGCCTTTCCGCGCGACGGGCGCACGGCTGAGACTATGTACGCGCTGTTCGTTCATGGAATCTAGCGCTCCTAAACAAATTGCGAAAGCGAAATTGTGCAAGAACATTGTTATACAAGTTTAATGAAGAATATGGACTGAATTAGACGTGTCCAAATCATCGTGAAACTGAGCTGTGTACGCCGATTCGAGTCCACGAGGTTCTACGATAGGCGCTGTGCTTTTAGAGCGCAGCTCTTAGACGCCTGTTCCTGCGTTGTTCGGCATCGCCGTTGGCGTCGTCGGCGTAACCGATAGAGCGAACGAGGACGAAAGACAGCGAACGTGGATTCTGTCGATATCACAAGCCACTGGCCTCTAACATCGCTTTCTTCCTCCGTCATGCGGGTTCGCCCTTCGGTCGGAGGTCGTGCGCATGCAGGGCTGGCGGGTGCGCTGCTACTGTCTCCCTGGTCGTGACGGGGATGTCGATGACGCCTGCAATGCATAGAGTGGCGTGCGTAGCACTCGAGCACTGGTAGTTTCTGTGGCAATATGTAACGAATGTTCCAATGTGGATAACCAGAAATTCAAACACAGTTCGCGTTGCCTGAACAGAAAGCTGCGATAAGAATTCGCATGAGGGAATATAGTGATCATCGGTGAATTTTCCAGCTATGCAGATCTGTGGGTTTGCGTCTATCTTGTTTTTTTTTTCTAGATTTTTTTAAAGCTTGAGTTCAATAATAACGACGCTAGTACGGTGCGGCTGGCGCTTCTCTGCACAGTGATCTCGTGAGAAGTTGTTTGACCCAGCGATGATGCTCACTCCGAACTGTGTACTATACTCTCCTGAACTGTGTACTAGATATTTATAACATTGGTTTCTTTATTTGCTTCGGGAGCGGAGTACCGGCGAGGGCGCAAGATCACTATACAGTCAGAAATCGGATCTCCCATGCTCGTGCTTTCAACAGTATGGGGGTGTTCATGCAAACAGAATTCCCGCTGTTGAATGTCATGGTCATTAAAACATTGCTTTTAGGGCGAACGCCTTAGATGCGTCATGAAACGCGCGAATTGACTGGAGTCCCGAGGCTTCGGCGCCAACACGAGTGAGGCAAAAAATCCTGTGATGACGTCACCAGGAGGTCGTAGATAGCTCAAATTTGTGACGTGTCAACGACGTCATGCTAACGTCGAATTAAGTTACGTCATCTGGTATTGTCATCACATAACATCGGCTTTTTGCACAGCCTTCGTGATCGCCCGCCGATCACGGAGGCAATGCAAGACCTGGGGACGAGCAGAAAGCTTGCAACGCCTCTGATCTTGGAGGCAGTAAAAATCATGTGATCACTTCACTAGGATATCATAGATAGCTAAACTTTGGGACGTCACAATGACGTGCAAATCGGCGAAGTCATGTGATGACGTCATCGCGTGAAGTCACGTTATTCGATGTCATCATGACGTCACAAGCTTTGGTCGTATGGCGACGTCATTACGTGATGATTTTTTAACATCCCTCGTGTTGACGCCTCCGACGCGGGACGCCGACCCCGCCGACGCCGGCGGTCAAT